>NC_084824.1:1262512-1427512 GCF_958449725.1 Rosa rugosa
GGCTCTTCTAGACATAAACTTGTAAAATATGTTGCAGATTCCTGTCCAAGCTGAACTGCTTTCACTTAAATTGTCATAACTCCTTCTAGAAAAGTCGGAATCGCAAACCGTAAAATTCTTCAGAAACTAGACACATGGGGCTTTCCATGCATATAGGTTATAGCTCCTAATTCCATCCGAGAAGTTCCCAGTAATTCAGCGAAGTTCGGTTCTAGACATGAATTTGTAAAAGATGTTGCAGATTTCCGTCCAAGCAGAACTGCCTTCACTTAAATTGTCATAAATCCTTCTAGAAAAGTCGGAATCGAAAACCGTAAAATTCTTCAGAAACTAGACGCATGAGGCTTTCCGTGCATATAGGGTAAAACTCTTAATTACATCTGAGTAGTTCCCAGTAATTCAGCGAAGTTAGGTGTTCTGCACAACAGTTTCTGTGTTGCAGATTCTCATTCAAGCTGAACTGCCTTCACTTAAATTGCCATAACTCCTTCTAGAAAAGTCGGAATCGCAAACCGTAAAATTCTTTAGAAACTAGACACATGGGGCTTTCCGTGTATATAGGGTACAGATCTTAATTCCATCCGAGAAGTTCCCAGTAATTCAGCGAAGTTAGGTGTTCTGCACAACAGTTTCTGTGTTGCAGATTCTGGTTCAAGCTGAACTTCCTTCACTTAAATTGCCATAAATCATTCTAAAAAAGTCGGAATTGCAAACCGTAAAATTCTTCAGAAACTAGACACATGGGGCTTTCCGTGCATATAGGGTACAGCTCCTAATTCCGTTCGAGCTGTTCCCAGTAATTCAGCGAAGTTAGGTATTCTGCACAACAGTTTCTGTGTTATTTATATAATTTTTTTTGTTTGCGGGCTTTTACGGGCCGGGCCTAGCGGGCTTTTGGAGGGCCGGGCCGGCCCACTACCCACCAAGGCGGGCTTTTGCGGGTTTTTTTACGGACCGGGCCGGCGGGCCTCCATCGGCCCACTTGATCCGCGGGCTTTTTGATGAGGCCTAGGTTAATGAGTCCATTTCATGCCCTTTATGTCGGTATATTTTTTATTTTTCTCAAATATATTCTATTTTGTAGTGGACTATTGGCATGGGCCTAATATTGGCTAATGACTATTCCACGTGCCCTGGTTTTATATGCCATTACTTCCACCTATGTAGCTCAAGTTCATGGGAAGTATAGAACATGCTGGAGAAAAGCTAGCTCGTGAAATATCAGAATTCAGAAATGCTCTAGCCAGCTACCAGGTAACTAAAATCTTAAAGATTGATGTGTCACCTTCTTAAAGTATCACTAACTACTCGCCGAGTCATAGTACCACTCTTGAGTTGCTCGATCGGTGTGAACATTCCATGCAATTCATTCAGTTCATGATTACATGTTGAATAAACTAAAGCACGAACCCTATAGTCATCCTTCCGCACTTTCACAACCACCCCACTAAATGCAAAAGCACCATTTCCTACATGCTATATATAATGCCTTGCCTAGCTAGCTTAGTCCATAGAGCTGTACAAGCTAAAGATCGCCATTATATCAAGAATCACAAGTCTAGCTAGCAAATATGAACTCCAACTTTACTAAAGCCTGCCTTGTTCTTGCGTTTGTGTTTCTGGTAGCTACGCAATTCTTCGTCGAGGAAGTTGGCGCTGCTGGAGAATGTGGAAGGACCCCGATCAGGTCTGCGGCGACTAGCTTGAGCCCGTGCTTGAGTGCAGCCGGAAACGCGAGGGCTAAGGTTCCTCCAACTTGCTGCACCAAAGTTGGTGCCCTGGTAAAGGCTGCCCCGAAATGCCTTTGTGCTGTTTTGTTGTCACCTTTGGCAAAGCAAGCTCGTATAAATCCTGCAATTGCCATCACTATTCCAAAGAGATGCAACATCAGGAACCGACCTGTTGGAAAGAAGTGTGGAAGTAAGTAATATGTCATGCATACATCATAATTAATTTTTGTTCAAATAATGCAATAATCTTTTTGCTTTTGCTTTGTACTTTGTACTTTGATGCCTTTTGCACTGTTATTGTTCTTAGGGCAAAAGTATGTTCCGTTATAATCTGCATTATTTTGTGGATAACCTTGTAATTTTATGTATGCAGGGTACGTTGTCCCATAAACCACAATCACAGAGAAAGGCTGGCTAGCAATAAATCCAATAATGTGAAACGAGATTGGCAAAAAAAAAAAAAAAACCGTGTTAAAGTTGGAATAAAATGTAATGAAGGGTCATGTTATAGTGAGCTAATTGGTGACCTTTCAAGCATACTCATTGAGTTCAGTTTATATATATATGTACTACTTAATTAATTCTAGTATTAATTATTGCATGCTTAATTTGCGGTAACGGATTTGGAAGGTACTAAATAGTGAATTGAGCCATGCACTGAGGAATGAAAACTCGAAAAAAAAAAAATGGAAGCCTGGCTTAGCAAAAGAATTACTTCTAAAACTTGGAAATTATATTAATATAACGTCATCGATCTTTTTCCACACTTAATTCGAATTACCTATTTCATGCTTTTTGTTTCTTTCTTCTTCCTTGCTTCACATTGGAAATTACATAATTGAAATGGAGGTTAATGACTAATGAATCAAAATGAACGTACCTAAAACAATATATTCAGATTGTACATTTCTATGAATGAAAGACTGTACAATTTCTTTTTCTTTTCAGCTAGGCTAAACACTGACCTATTAATTCAGGTACCGTCCCTAAACTATGCTGCCAAGGCCAATTTGATACCCGAACTCTCAAAAGTATCAATGTGATACCCAAAGACCTAAATTGGTATCAACGTGATACTTCCGTCAAAATTTTCTAACGGCGCCGTCTGTTTGCTGACGTGGCAAGCACGTGGGTCCCAAAAAAAAGTGAAATGACAAATTTACCCTTTTTTTTTTATAGAAAAATTCATTTAACGTCCCCAAACTATTTTGCCAATGCCAATTTGATACCCGAACTCTCAAAAGTATCAATGTGATACCTAAAGACCTAAATTAGTATCAACGTGATTCCTTCTTCTTCTTCTGGGATATTCTTCTTCTTCTTAGGGTTTCGCGGCGCCAAGCAGCTTGGGGCTGAAGCTTCCAATCGAACCCGATACCGGTCGAAGAACCTGCTGGTGCTGAGATGATCAACGACCCGTCGGCGTAAATTGGGGTCGTCGAGCTGTTGAGCGAGACGAGGCGTTCAGCCGGAAGGTACCGTGAGAGAGTGACTGTCGAGGCGGAGTATGTACGGTCTCCGAATGGAAGGCGGTCCAGTTCGAGGGATGCCATTTTAGCTATTCTTCTTCTTCTTCTCTCTCCTCCTCTCTCTCTCTCTCCTCTCCTTCTCCTTCGCCCAAACCATCACTAACGCCGCTGAGATGGATTTGTAGCAGGAATTGGAGAGGATCTCAGCGGCGTTAGTGATGGTTTGGGCGGAGGAGAAGGAGAGGAGAGAGAAGAAGAAGAAGAATAGCTAAAATGGCATCCTTAGAACTGGACCGCCTTCCATTCGGAGACCGTACATACTCAGCCTCGACTGCCACTCTCTCACGGTACCTTCAGGCTGAACGCCTCGTCTCGCTCAACAACTCGGCGGCCCCAATTTACGCCGACGGGTCGTTGATCATCTCAGCACCAGCAGGTTATTCGACCGGTATCGGGTTCGATTGGAAGCTTCAGCCCCAAGCTGCTTGGCGCCGCGAAACCCTAAGAAGAAGAAGAAGAAAATCCCAGATGAAGAAGGAAGAAAAAGAAATGAAAAGAAAAGGAAAAAAATGAATTAACAAAAAAAAAAAAAAAGGTAAATTGGTCATTTCACTTTTTTTGGGACCTAAGTGCTTGCCACGTCAGCAAACATACGGCGCTGTCAGAAATTTTGGACGGAGGTATCACGTTGATACCAATTTAGGTCTTTGGGTATCACATTGATACTTTTGAGAGTTTGAGCATCAAATTGGTCTTGGCAAAATAGTTTGGGGACGATAGATGAATTTTTCTAAATAAAAAAAAAGGGTAAATTGGTCATTTCACTTTTTTTTGGACCCATGTGCTTGCCACGTCAGCAAACAGACGGCGCCGTCAGAAAATTTTGACGGAAGTATCACGTTGATACCAATTTAGGTCTTTGGGTATCACATTGATACTTTTGAGAGTTCAGGTATCAAATTGGCCTTGGCAAAATAGTTTGGGGACGGTAGCTGAATTTTTCTCTAATTATTGCCATTACCAAAACAAACCATAATGATTTCCTTACGGAAATTTTGAAAGTTTGGCTAGTTCGATGAATGAAAGTGAATAACAGAACCCCTATAATGTTAGCAAAAACACATGCAGTTCTGGGTCCCCTTTCACTGAATTCAAATTCTCTCCTACACGGGTAAGTAATAGCAGATTAGTGTTAAAAATCCTAAAAGGGCAATGATATAGGGCCTCAATGAGGCCTAAGATTTGTGGCCTCAAATCTTAGGTGTCATGCCATGTAAGTAAATACAAATTTTATTTTCAATTCCACATAATAAATCTTACCACATCATACTATTGTAACACCAACTTTACCCTTTTAAATTTCCTTCTAGATGTTTGATAAAAAAAAATAAAAAAATTTTCCTTCTAGATGTCCTTCTAGATGTTAGAGGATGAATCAATTACATTAATGAATTAAATTAGGTGACGAAAAAAAGATAAGCTATTAATTATGTATTAATTTAAGAGATATGTCTACAAATTCTTTGACAAATATTTTTATTCATTTAATTAAATTATTTCCTATAATTTTTCTTTCAAATAGCATTAATATAGTCAAGAAGTAGGCATTAACTTTTCTTTTCAAATATTGATTAATTTCATCCAAAAAAATAGCATTAATAAATTGAATTTGGAAAATACGTGTGTCTAAATTAAGAGGTGTAAACTCAAATATAATGTGTAAACCTAGCTACATAAAGAGAAGAAAAAAATGAACAAAAGAATATATATGATCATATGAATATGTATTTTTCACATTATATTTTCAAAATTTACAGGAACCCAACAAAGGTTGAATTCATATACGTGGTGTTATATAAATCTATTGATCGAGTGTATGTGCAAATCTATTGACTGAATTACATGAATTTTTTTCTATTTTTGTTTGAAGAAAAAAAATTGTTGTTTAAATCTAAGCATGAGTGTAATGAAAAGAAAAAATGAAAAAATAATAATAATAATTTTGTTTAGAAAAAAACCAAAGTAATTTAGATTCATTAGATTTTGGAAGGATAAGATGGTATTTTTCTTAATAATTACATGTCATGATTTGACAAATTGGTAATGTGTGTAGGTGACATGACATGACACCTAAGATTGATGCCACAAATCTTAGGCCTCATTGAGGCCACAAATCATTTTCCATCCTAAAAATACACTTAATGGTGAAAACACTGATTATCATTAGCAGCAAATTTTCTATGACTCCAGCTGTGCATGGGCCTTAGCTATATGATTAGACTTTCCAGAAAGAAGTTTTCAAATTCTCTTCAGTCTTCCCCACCGTTTGATTAAACATCGGTCAATTTCTGGCACAAAGCACCGCACAATAAGTCTACTAAACCCATCACATGAAGAAAGGGCTGTCTGAGCATCGGATTGATCAGACCGGCCAATAAAAATATGTCACATAAGTGAGTGAATAATACCATATACCACAAATACTTCATGTTTTGCACATAAAATAAAAAATATAAATAAATAAATAAATAAAAATAAAAACTAAAATACTCTTACTCTGTTGAACCTTACCTACATGGTGATTATTATTCTAGGATCAGACAAATCTATTGGTCACATTGGCCGTCTCATTATCTTCTCATCAAAACAAACAAACATGCTCTCTGCCGTCTGATCACACACGAAATACAATGTGGGTGATGCCTCACACTAGACAAAGTTTGGACCCTCAAACTTCATGATGAAAAGGTTGGTCCCATACCCACCAAATATACCGAATATATGACTATGATAATGAACTCTTCTGTTCTTCCTCCTCATATCTATTTCATTTTCACAAGGCATGCCAAGCAGTGGACCCAAAGCTTCATTATAAACCAACCAACAAAAGAAAAAGAAACAAAATTTGGAAGAAAATGGTGACAAGGTGTAGAAAAAGTCCCCAAAAGAGGAACGGTTGGGAAGCATATATAATCTGAAGGAAACCAAAAAGAAAAAGCTGAAATTTGAATTGTGTCTTCGAACACTAACAGTACGTAGACTAGTTTATATAGATTAGAGCATATCTTTAATGCAAGTATGCAACACCATCATAGGAGTACCCTCTGCAATTATTTAGTCCCCCACAAGAAAATCAAAAGCGACTATATTTTCCGAATCCCAAGAGACACCAACTTTGTTTTTTAATTTTATTTTTCTATCCCTGCCGTTGACTGATGACTGCTTCTTCTAAAATCAACTCATTCTTTAACTTTTTCTCCATTGCTTTCTTTGCACATAAATAGAAGCATTTCCCATCGAATTTCATGGGTCATTCACTCTCTCTCAGTCTCTTCTCTTTCACCAGCAGAAAGAGAGATGGGTGAGCTTCACTCCATGTCCATGGCTTACTCTAGCAGTAGCCTAGCCCTAGGAGGACCAGGACTAGGTCTAGGTCTAGGACTGGGAGGAGGGAATTGGGATAATTGCCACAACTTCAACCTTGGAGTTCTCAGCTCAGACAGGATGTCTTTAGGTACCACTTTCTTTTTCCTTTCACTGTTTTTCTCTACTCAATCATGTTCTTCGTTTTAATGGATGCTTTACATTTTGATGTATACTAACTAAACTTGGAATTGGAACACATGTTCATGCAGTGATGGATGACTTTAATGCCGCACCACCATTTTCTTCTACTCTCGAGTCGGATTTCTCGACCGGTTACTTGGAAGACGCTTTGGTAGAATTCAGTGAGCGCTCGAAAAGAAGACGCATGCTGTTGTTTAACGATGACGAAATCAGAGACTCCACCGCTGTTGCTTCAAAGGTACTAAATTCAATCAGTGTTTCGTTTTATTTCGTACTGCATGCACAGTTTTCGAAACTTGTTATTACATCTACATGGTGTTAATTATGTACACAGAGACGCTGGAATTCAGACTGGGAAGTGCTTGAGAGTTTTGACAGCATTAGCCAACTAATCACCTCTACTGGGCTATCAGGTAGATATATATATATATATATATATATATATATATATATATATATATATATATATATATGTTCTTTTTTACTTTTAGTCGATTTCGTTTTACTAATTAAGTTAGCGATGTGATTTACTAGGGGATGATCCTACAAGTATGAGTACTACACCAGTGAGCAGAATCTGTGGGGATGAGACCAACATAGTCGATACAAAGATGAACACAAGAGAAGAAGCTATTGATTCCTCGTCTTCATCTTCTTCTTGCAAAGAATCAGCCAACACCAACTCCATGGCTGCCGAGAAAGAGAACCTCTTTTCCGCTAATGCTCCTCTGGCTGCAGGTATCTAAATCTTTCTCATATTCCGTCTAAAGTTCAACAAAATAGATAAGTAAATAACGTTGGCCGTTTCGTCTCGAACAGATGAGAAGAGAAATAAGAAGAGGCCGGTGATAACGTCGAGGGTGGTGTATCCCTTTGCGGTTGTGAAACCGGGAGGAGTAGAAGGTGACGTGACGCTAAACGACATCAACGAGAGGATTTCAATGCCACCAACGCGACCAGTACGACACCCCGTTGGGGACTTTGCGTGTCGGCCATGCGTATCTGATCCTGATGGTCCAGGACTTTCTGGTAAAGCTGTGGTGGCCCTTACCAGAATTCAAACACAGGGAAGAGGCACAATCACTATTATCAGAACCAAAGGTTAAAAACTCAGTCGAGTCGATTGATCATGTCATGCACTTCATTAGTGGAGTTATTACTTTAGCTAGTTAATTATATATTTATGTAATGAATTGTATAGAACATGCTAAATTAAGAATTTACTGTCCGCTCTATTATTAAAGGTACGGTTAACTTTGTACTGAGGCATTAAGTTGGAAGAACACTTGTGATTAATTCTGAAGTGATCTTCATAATGGTGCATGTAAGGAAAAAGAGGAAAGCGAAAAAGAAAAAGGGGAAGTCTGAACTCTGAAAGAAGAAAAGGAATAGAGAATAGAAACGAAAATGGTCCGTCAAAGATTAAAGCTAGTGATATATTGTCCGGCACAAATAATGTGAAAGGTAATGGTTCTGCAGTACGTACCTTGTTCCTCATTCGCAAGGGGTAAAGGAGACCTAAAGGTCATCGACCATGTCAAGAAAAAGAAATATTAATTCCCTCAAGCATTTTACTTTCTAATGTTAGATTATTAGTTGATGTGTGAAATTGAGAGTTTGAGGTTAAAATTTGAGAAATTTGATTGTATACATTAGATGATGGTGAAAATATTGCTCACAACGTAGATCCATTCATGTAATATGAATTATGATGTATATTGAGGTGTGGAATAGTTAATTGATTAATTAGAACACTAACTCCAAATGGCCACAATTATTGGGGGATAAGGAATGATTCATAATCTTAATGGATGTTGCCATGTTGGTTATGAAAGCTTTATCATCATCCATCTCCATCTTTATCCTTTACCTAATTACCTTTAATTAGCTACCTGCTGCAGACCTCTTTTGTCCTAGATTTCAACTAGCTACCTGGCTAGCTAGCACTAAAATTAAAATCGATCGTCTGCATTATTTATTAATTAGGGTAATTTATACATTATATATCAGACCAAGACTTTAAGGCATTGGGATGGGGATGGCCATTGGCTTTTTATACCTAGAATCATATACATAATTTGTAATGATCGAGCAGTGCACCAATCATTAGTGTATTGTTATAGACTTATAGGCTTATAGCACTATTTTATATTTTGATCCTTCACCAAATGCCTACATTCTTCGTCTTCATGTCTTCATGTGTTTCATTGTCTTCTTGGCTTATAGTCATAGGTCAACACCCCACCATTTCAAACTTCACTTGATTTAGGACAATATCTAACATAGGGGGCCATACAAATTAACTTATATATATTTACAAGATTCTATTTGAATATATTGCTTTCCCTTCATCACCACCCTTGGTTCCTTTTGACCTTTGTTATGCAAAAGCTTTAATATATATATCGGGTGGTCAGAATTTGAGAAGTAGACCAAGCTCACAAAAGAAGGAGCACATCACATGCTTAAAGCTAGTCACAGCCAATTAAGCATGTGTAGTTACGTGGCCGAATTACTTGGTGCTAGTGACAAGAGAGTGACGTGTGATTTGGTGTTTTGTCCCATTATATCAATGATTATTGGTTTTAAGTGAAGAAACTTTTGACCTTTATACCCTCCCAAATTTCTTTTGGATTTGCAGAATCTAGGTCCAGGTAAAAGACACTGCACAGATCGAGCAGACTAGTGCGATGCTGTTTATAAGAAATTAAAAGACCTACCAGTTCAATATTGGTATAGAAATATAAAGGATAAGCATTGTTTTTCAAGATATACAATATATATTTCAAAATAAAGTAGTTAAAAGAGGAATTCTAAAAAAAAAAAAAAAAAGTAGTTAAAAGAGAAAAAAAAAAAAATTCAAAGTACACCCATATATAGGACAAGAATGAAGACACATATATTCTGAAAATATTCTTTTAAATGACACGACTTTCATTTACGAATTGATTTACTTTGAAGAGTCATCATTATTCTTAAATAAGCTTGACCTGATTATCTCTCGCCAATGTGAAAACCACCTAACACTCTCAATAACCTGCCGAATACATATAGCAAATTTTCTAATTATACACGTAGACAATTTATATTGACAACATGCAGCACCGGTGGGTGTAAGACATTTATACGGCTTTGGAATATGTATGAAACATGCAAGAAATCTAGCCGGCCTCATTATTCTCACCGGGTACACACCGTTGACCTTGTGCGAGCTTGGGCCGTTCCTAACATAGAAAGGTACAACAGAAGCTGGAAATGGATCTTATATCCCCCGTCAACATTACTCTTATCCAGATGCAGCTCATATTTAGGCCTATAAAGTATTCTTGATTTCTTGAGTCCATATAGCTAGGTATTGGGCCATAACCTATAGTTAATTTAAGGAAGCACCCAACTCCTCCATTTCACCATTATGTGGTTGACTAACTTGACTTCATCATTTTCTCAAGGGAATTTGTCCAAAAATAAAGTTTTGAAAAGAAAAAAAAAAAAAAAAAGTAATTTCCAAATAATACACCGGGCTTATTTGTTTACAAAAGACTTTAGCATTTACAGAACGTTGATGTGAATTCTTAGTATAGTGTATTTTCATACACATGAATGTAAATTGTTCAAGATGTTACATGAACTGAATAAAATCATGTATATGAAAATATAACACATGTTACGATCTCTTTAAAGAACTAACCAATCTTTTTCTAAATGAGATGAGCATTTTAACCCAACTAAATGAACTCTCCATAACCTTTTGAAACCGAATATATCATGGTTCATTTTAATTATTCTGTTGATGTGGTTTTAACTACAAATTTCGCTAATTTATTTTATGAACCGAGCTCAAACAATCCGAACACGGACCACATTCTAGCCGTGGTACAATCGTACACGGTCGTCGTAGTTGATCGGATCAATTAAGTGTAAAGTCTAAATTCTAAAACTTGAATCTAGTCCAACCATGCTCTTTTCAAATTTCAACTACACCAAGGACATGGTCAATTAGTCAAACTCATATTAGTCAAGTCAAAGATTCTATTCATTAATCCTCTTAAAAAGAGTTCTCAAGCAATAAGCTCACGCCACGTCAGATAGAGTTTTCTGGTATTCCGGCGGGTCCTGCTCCAGATTCTTTACCCGGCTGCCCATCTTATGTTTAAGTCATATCGCAGTCAATGGCCAGTACGGCCGCCATAGAATTTCTCTGTGGTACTACTTGTAACTTTTTGTTTTTTGAGAATGGGTACTACTTGTAACTTACTATAATATAATAATTAAAAACATAGAAACAAGAACAACGGCCCTGGGTTTGTCATCTTAGATCTAACAGAGAGATTTTCATGGAAAAAGAAGAACGTAAAGATGAAACAGAGAGAAGCTAGCTAGAAAAAGTGAGACCCAATTTTGAATTATTCAGGACTAATTAACAATATGAGCATGCATTACATTACGTTACAGGGTTACAACAGATCGAGTAAATTCTGGAGGAAACTCGAAAGGCGATCGAGTCCCTCGGCAACAAAAAAACTGGTCACATATGGTATCAACATTCAAATGGGGACATCCTTATGTTGAACAAAAAGGAATGTAAGAAACTGGCACAGTACAAGAACGAGTATGATGCAGCAATGGAATTGACCCAAGTCACCCAACACTATGATTAAACAGTTCTAGCTAGCTAGCTAGATGAAATCGAAAATGGCTCGATACTACCAAGTCACACTAGCTGGAAAATTAAGGCCGGGGCTCTTGGAATTGATCAGATAGAGAGAGAGAGAGAGACGTCATGCTCCTAGCTAGTTAACTACCGGCCGGATACACTGATGATGCCTCTTTCTTAATGCAAACACAAGAGAAGACAGTCTTGAGAACTTTGCGGAGAACCTGGCCGCGTTTCGGAATCCAGCGATGGGCAACCATTGCAGAAGCGCCGCCGTGAATGGCGGTTGCCACGGCCCTCGGTGGTGGTGGTCTGGGGACTGATGAGTTGCAGACGACAGTAGTAGCCATGACTCCGAGTAGTGCTGATACGAGTGAGTGCCAGTTGTGGTTGAGAAATGATGGAGCTAGCTAGCTGTAGCTTAGCTGCAGTTCAATGAAGGAATGAAGGTAGCTCGGTGAGTCGAAAAGAGAGACGGTGAAAATGGTTACCGACAACAGGAGGAAGCAAAAATATAAATAAGAGTGTTTGAGCCGCGTTTATTTGGATTAACCGAGTAGGCGACGCGTCTGTAAGTACGTACTGTGGTGAGAGCGCGCGAGCTCGATCTTCTTGCTTTTCCTTTTTTGTGAAATGTATATAAGTTGGAGTTGGACTGCTTCTCATTCTCTCTCTATATTTTAGACATAGCAAGGTAGCCGAGTAAGAGTAGCCAACAACCACAATTATTGAGCAGTACTGCTTTGTAAACCTAGTCTGCTCCCGGTTCACAGTTCAATTCATTATCCACACACGTCTACGCCTTATGGCCTTTGAACAAGTCATTTCATTCCACTTCTATCAATATCCACACGCTTTCTTTCTAAGTTTAGGTTCTTGCACAAATTTTAAGGCCCCCGAAATAAGAAAGGTTTTGGATCATGGAGCTTGCCCATGTCACATCTTTTCTTTGGCTTGTTGTCACACGTACTCCGCGTTGGAGGTGACATATTTACTCATTAGTTACTACATTTGCAGTATCAAGCCGATTTCTACACTCTCTTGTTCATGAAACTGACACAAACATAAGCATAGTAAGTGAAATCAATTTTATGCAATTGTGTAGTTTTTTCTAGCCGAAATCTACACTATACTTCACACTATCATCAACAGACAAAGAAAATTATGCAGTATGACGACAAACAAAAGTATTCGGCATATAATGCATCATTAATTGTCGTTATTAGTTTATAAAATAATTGTTGTTAATATTAGTGTTAGCTATATAACTCGATACATAAATAGTGATTTGTGATTGTGCTTGAACATAATCCACCCAATTGCTAGACATGATAGAACTTGGGATCTCTCCAGTTGAACAAGTCTTGATTCTGGTTGGTTAATTACAACGCGGTTTAAGTTTGGATTAAATTATATTTAGTCCCTGTACTATGACATTTTTTTCGTTTCAGTCCCTGACATTCTCAATTAATCTGAAAAGTTCCTAACGTCAAAATTTCCATCTGATTGGTCCCTCCCGCGTTAAATCAGGAGTTGGCCTTAGGTGAAATGTCCAATATACCCCTCTATTATTTCTTTTTCCTTTTTAATTTCTTTTTCTCCTTTTTTTTTCTTTTTCCTTTTTAATTTATTTTTTTCCCTTTTAATTTCTTTTTTTCCTTTTTTTCTTTTTTCTTTTTCCTTTTTAATTTCTTTTTTGCTTTTTTATTTTTCATTTTTCCTTTTTTTTCCTTTTTTCTTTTTTCTTTTTTCTTTTTTCTTTTTCCTTTTTAAGGACCATCGTATCCTGCTGCATCGGTAGCGCCACGTCGGCGAACCAATCTAGATTGACCCGAAACCCCAATTCTTGCTCTCCACGCCGGCGGCCCTTTTTTTTTTCTTTTTTCTTTTTCCTTTTTAATTTCTTTTTTCCTTTTCCTTTTTTTATTTTTCTTTTTTCTTTTTTCCTTTTCAATTTCTTTTTTCCTTTTTCTTTTCTTTTTTGTTTTTTGTTTTTCCTTTTTCCTTTTTAATGATCATCGTATCCTGCTGCATCGGTAGCGCCACGTCGGCGAACCAATCCAGATCGACCCGAAACCCCAATTATTGTTCTCCACGCCAGCGACCATTTTTCTTTTCCATCACTATTCTTCTTCTTCACTTCTGGTTTTGGTCAACGTGGCCATCAAAAACCATCATTTCAACTAGACCCAAAATCCAAATCACCATTTTGAGCAAGACCCAAAAACCTCAGGGTCTGAAAAAATGGTAGTTTTCAGTGAAAAGTTTCCAAATTGAGGCTTGATGTGGAGAGAGAAAGTGATATTTGAGTGGGAGAGAGAGAAATAGGCTATGAAAACAAGAGGGGAGTGGTTTAGCGGCGAATTTCCGAGCTGATTGGGATTTGCTTGTGTTTGGGAGATGGCGTCGGCGACGATGGAGGCGAGGGCGGATCCCAACAGAGGGAGATGGCTTCAGAGAAGGTGAAGAAGTGATCGATCAGCTCCTAGCCTCTTGCTTTTGCTCGATGTCCATCTCTACACCGCCAAGCTAGGTCTTTGCTGGGTTTGGTTTCAATTTGGGGAGAGAAACAGATGGGTTGTGGAGTTTGATCGGAATGGGATTGGTTGGTTGAGGAAGGAGAAAGTAGGCAAAACGAAAAGAAAAAAAAAAGGAAAAAAAAGTAATTAAAAAGGAACAAGAAAAAAATAAGAAAAAGCAAAAAAGAAATTAAAAAAGAAAAAAAGGAAAAAAAATTAAAAAGGAACAAGAAAAAAAGAAGAAAAAGTAAAAAAGAAATTAAAAAGAAAAAAGAAAAAAAGAAATTAAAAAGGAAAAAGAAAAAAAAAAGGAGAAAAAGAAATTAAAAAGGAAAAAGAAATAACATAGGGGTATATTGGACATTTCACCTAAAGCCAACTCCTAATTGACGCTGGAGGGACCAATTAGACGAAAATTTTGACGTTAGGGACTTTTCAGATTAATTGAGAATGTCAGGGACTGAAACGAAAAAATGGTCATAGTACAGGGACTAAACATAATTTAATCCTTTAAGTTTCAACCGGAGAATTCAAGGTCCCGTAGAAAAGGCCTAATATAAATTTCAAAAAGAAAAGAAAAGAAAAGGCCTAATAGGCTAATATAGAGTAAGCTGCTGTGGGAAGAGAAATGGTGAAACTGGAGCCTCCTCACTCCTAGGCTTACAGTACTCTCAATTAGGCCCAACTACAAATAATGTACTGATAATATATCTTTCAACAGCCCAAAGTATAAATAGAAAGATGGATCATGGTTCATGCAATCAGAAGTTAATCATATTGTCAGAAGTTAATCATATTGCGAAATTTTCCCTTGAAAATTATATGAGTGAGGTTATTTGAGGAAGTTTAGTGAGTATATTTAGTATTTAAAAATTTGATAAGAGGTGTAAAAGGCATAGAGGTCAAGTGAGTAAATTTGGAGGTTCCAATAGAAAAACTCTACAAGAAATAGTCCACATTTTATGATTTTAATATGCCATTCTCTTTAGGGAAAATTTCGCAAACAGTACACCAAGTAAATGCCACTAATAATTCTTATACACAAAGTTTCAAACCAAACATTTTGGTACACGAAATCTGAAACTCGACCCACTATCAATACACGAAGTCAATTTTTGACACAAAAATGTCCATTATGCCCTCAGTTCTTTTTTTTTTTTAATAATTTTTTTGTCTGTTATTTTTTTTTTCCTTCGTTTTTATCTCTTTCTTCTTCCTTCTTCCGGGCTCACTCCTCACTCGATCTTTCGCCGTCGGGGATAGCTCTGCTCCCGGCAAGGCCTTCGGCTCCGGGACCTCAATCTGGCTGAGCGGGGCCCACGAGCTTCAGTTCAACAACTGCGAGAGACCAAAGAGGCCCAAATCCACGGGATCGAGACCTTGATCTGCATCCCAACTTCCGACGGTGTTCTTGAAATGGGTTCCTCCGGTTTGATCAGAGAGAACTGGGGGTTGATCCAACAAGCCAAGTCGTTGTTCGGGTCGGATCAGCCCGACCCGGAAACAAGACCGCTCGAGTTCATCAACCGGAACTTCTCCATTTTTGACATCGGCATCATTGCCGGCGTGCAGGAAGAGGATCATAGCTCGTACAATGACGACAAGAAACATGTTTTTGGTTCTAGCAAGAAGAAGAACGGAGCTCCGAACCCAAACCCAGACTTCGTAGATTCCGACTGCCAGATGAAAAGAGCGCCGAAGAAACGGGGCCGGAAACTCGGGCTGGGCCGAGACACGCCGCTCAACCACGTGGAGGCGGAGCGGCAGCGGCGGGAGAAGCTCACCTTGCATGGGCGGCGTTGGAAGCGAGGGAGTGAGCCCGGAAGAAGGAAGAAGAAAGAGATAAAAATGAAGGAAAAAAAATAACAGAAAAAAAAATTATTAAAAAAAAAAAAAGAACTGAGGGCATAATGGACATTTTGGTGTCAAAAGTTGACGTCTTGTACTGATAGTGGGTCGAGTTTCAGATTTCGTGTACCGAAATATTTGGTTTGAAACTTTGTGTATAAGAATTATTAGTGGTCTTTACTTGGTGTACTGTTTGTGAAATTTTCCATTGAAAACAAATTATTATCTTTAAAATAAAAATTTAGTCATTTCAATGATTTAATCACTCTATAAATCTTAACTAAGGGGGGTGTATTCATTTAAGAGTCTACAAGATTTTTTTGTATTTTGAAAATCTATGGGTATTCAATTGAGATTTTAAACAATCCTTTAAAATCTTGATGTATTCAATTAAGATTTAAAATTATCCATTCAAATATGCAGATATTCAAAAGTATACAGATTTTTAAGGATTTCATTAAATGCTGGATTTTGAAGGATTTTATAGTGTTTTTTATACTTATCAAAACTCAAAAACAATCCAACCATTTTCCAAGAGATTTTGATGAATTCTTTCTGACTCAAAAAATGAAGAAGCTATTCACCAAACAAAAAAAAAGAACAAGAACAAGAAGCAGTTCTCAATAGGTGACACTCATCTATTTTGTCTTAAACCTATCTTCCCATTATCCTCCTCTGCCTGTGCCTCTACTCTCATCTAATAATTTATTTTTATTTTTATCACTATAACTCTGGAAGCCTTAATCCTTCTAGCTACTTAAGCTCACTTTCAATGGTATTGTTAAGATGATACATACACACATGTTTCTTTTTTTTGAATCAAACCCGAAGCCGGGTGCCGATATATATACATATATTCATCTAAAACCAGAATAGGCCGTTACATACACACATGTTTCTTTTGTAAATTAGATATGAAATAAATTATGTCATTAGTTTACTACTTTATTTTTTGTGTAACATTTTGGTTGATTAGTTTTCTTTTATTATTCATATATCATTATACACAACATAAAGAATGGTAAATTGCCATATATATATATATATATATATATATATAGGATTTTTCTCAGGTAAGGATGTCCTTAGTTTTTCTTATGGAACGGATTTACTGTTTTCACCCACTTTCCGATCACATTTTCACATCTTAACCGTTCAGTTTTTAGGTCCTAATGTATGGATCACCTCTGCAAAATTTTAGCGAATTTGGTGATCGTTAAGATGTCCAAAACTGCAATTTACACGAACGAACCGAATCTGTCGAACCGGAACCGTTCGTTTACATTGTTGTAATTTGCAGTTTTGGATGCCTTAATGATCACCAATTTGGCTGAAATTTTGCAGAGGTGATCTATACATTAGGACCTAAAAACTGAACGGTTAAGATGTGAAAATTTGATCGGAAAGTGGGTGAAAACCGGAAATTCGTACCTAAGAAAAACTAAGGACATCCTTAGTGTAGCCGGACTGTATATATATATATATATATATATATATATATATATATATATATATATATATATATATATATATATATAGACACACACACACTTTTTTGTCACTGATCTAGCATTATAGTTGGATCCATACATCCATTGCTTTTAAAGAAGAAGAAAAAAATAACCTACCAAAATAAAATCTAAACAAATACTAGTAAATCAATCCATTAGAATCAATCAGAGTCCATATAGAATTTAAACAATCCGTGGATTAAGTAAATCCATGGATTATAAAAACTCAAACAAAATCTTTTAAAATCTGAATTGAATACACCCCCCTAAATATACATTTCTTAATCAAACTTGAGTTTCAAAACTTAATGTCTAATCAATAAGAAAATGCCATGAACTATTCTGTTTTTTTTTTCCTTCTATTTTAGCAGTGCAAAAGAAGAAGAAGAAAACATTTGTTTTTATTCTAAAAAAAAAAATCATTTGTTTTTTAATTTTTTTTCTGTATTTTTTGTACCACATGATTATTATTTTTTTTTTTTTTTGCAAATATAATGAATTGACTTAGATTTAGATCATATGAGGATTTATTTTTTTCCCTCACCAATATGTGTTCAACATATATATCATACATTTTTATGTCAAATGATCTTAATCATATTTTTAATTCTTATTAAATATATATGAATTCTTTAATGAGTATGTAGTGAAATTGAAAAATGAAAATAGATAAGGAAAATAATAAGAAATACAATCTAATATTATTGAATTGGAAAGTTTACATAAAATAAATATAATATTTTTTGGTATAATTATTGTCTTTAATAGTCATTTTATAGTAAATTATATATGTCATTTAATAATTCATAATAGAGTGAGGTCAAGATTATGTCTTAACATCATAAAGGATAAACCAGGTCTCTTCGTGAGAACCCTACCGGCGGCTCCGACCTTCGCTTCCTCTTCGTTCTCGTCCGGCGGCTCCCACACTTCACCAGGCCTTTGGCCTTGTCGGAGTGCGGTGAGTGCAACCGGACGAGGAGTTTTTCAGGGGAGCTTGGTGGCTCCTGAACGAGGGCTTTGGGCATGGACAACATGGGTGGCCGAATTGAGGGCGTCTAGCGATGGAGGTGGTGCGGTGGTACGAACCGATCAAGGCGGTCCTATGGGGAGGTGCCGTTGGCCAGTCGGGCGACCCGATTCTTCTTCATCTAGTTTCGAGTTGATGATGGTTTGTGTTAACGGTTTGTCTGGGACGGTGGCTAAGCTGCGTGGTGTGGGGTGGATACCAAATCGATTTGCTGATGGCGGTGGCTTCGTAGCCTTGTTCGGCTTCGGGTTGGTGCGACAGCAGGCATCTGGTGTGGATGCCTCGACGGCGGAGTACGGTTAGGAACCTGTGTTGCTGGGCCTGCAATAAGCTTGCTCTTTTGTTTGGGCCTTGGGCTGGTAGTTGGGCTTTAGGGTTATTTAGGTTTTGGTTCTTTCTAATAACTCCCTAACCTTGTTTGGGGAAGCTAGTGGGCGTAGGCCCAATAAAGGCACTTCGTGTGTTTTGTAGTCTACAAGCTATGTGTTCTTTTTACTTACACCTAGTTAATGAATCTCCCGGAGTACCACAATTGAGTGCATTGACGAATGGAGATTCACAGTAGTTTTCTTTGTGTTGATGGAATTGTCATAGTTGTAGGCTTTCCAATAAGTGAGCTTCATTGTACTAGTGGATGGTACCCGTATTCCCTTACCTGCTTGACCACTGAGTTAGGGTACAAGCATATAGGGCTTATTTGTATGTGTCGTTCTGGCTTTTGGATTAAATGAAATCTCTATTACTCTGTCAAAAAAAAAAAATAGAGTGAGGTCAAGTGAGCAGATTTGGAGGTCCCAATAGAAACTCTCTTTCTTGTATTCAGTGTTCAAGTCAAAGATAAAGGTAGACCATCTCGGTTATCCAATATATTTTATTGGGTATTTTTAAATGTATTTAGCAAATTTCTTAATATACCCAGCAAATTTATTTATTTAAATATATATCTAATTAAACCACATAATTTCCCAAACTAACCTTACCTTGTACCCACCAAAAGAAACACGGCAATGGAAATTTCTCAGCATCTATTGGTACCATCCTCTTTGGTGATTTCGATTAACCAATTCTTTTTTTTGTGTTGTGTGAAAAGCATGGATTCACTAATTCAAGTCTTGTCCTTCATCACGACTCTTGGGTATGCTAATTTAACTTGATTGAAGTCGTGGGAAAGATAGAGCTTTTATATTCAACTCGACTGAATTTGTGGGATATATGCTCATTTATAGAGAAGGGAGGGATTCCTGCAGTTGGAATAGCAGAGTTTGATTAGATAGGAATTTGTAGCTTCTCTTGTTGATGGTTTGTTTAGTATGTAATGGCGGACAATTGCTCTATGCCTTCTGCTAGACCAACTTCATCTTTTTTCTCTACTCCAAGATTGTTCCCTACCTTCACCTCAAAATCCCTCTCTGAAACTGAAGTTGTAACGAGCCCAACTTCCATTCTCGAAACAAAAGCTTCTTTGGTCTAAGAAACCCATTATGGTCCAAATCAAACACACCCAAAACCTCAGAACCTGAAACCAAATGCCAACAATTAGATTTTTTGTCCTCCATCTCTCTGACCTACAGTACCTACACTGAGAAATTTTCATCGCTGTGTTTTTTTTGCTGGGTACAAGATAAGGGTAACTTGGGAAACTATGTTGTTTAATTAGATATCTTTAAAAATAAATAAATTTGCTGGGTATACTTAGAACTTTGATGTGTACATTTAGAAAGGCCCATTTTATTGGAGTGGTTTTAGTTAGACCTCTAAATTTGATATTTTGACCTCTAATTTTTTTCAATTATTAATAGACTTTATCAAGTCATATGAAAAGACAAATAAAGACAGAGAGAAAAATAGAAAGAAAAAAAAAAACTCTTTTTACCTCCCCAAATATAACATTCAATTAAATTGTTTTTTTTTTCCCCGAAATTTCCTTATATTGCCTATATAGTTTTATAATTTACCTAAAACAATTAAGTAAAAATAATAATTTATATAGATGACCCATTATTTAATACAAAAGTAAATTCAAAACAATCTGATTTGAAATTTCTGAATTATGATATAGTTATTACTTGATCTTCCAACCCTAAACCCTTGAAATCTTTCTTTTAGCAAATTCAAAGGGATTCCAGCAACTTATCAAGATCGAGAATCAACCCTCTGATTAATTTTGGTGGAGGAGAGACATATTCATAAGAGAGCAATATCATGTGATTTTGATTCATTATTCTTCTCGTGGTTGAAGATACAGATAAAAAATAGAGTAACAGATTGTTGTATACTTGTATCTAGGGGTGGGCAAAAACAACTGGAAAACCAAA
This sequence comes from Rosa rugosa, assembly GCF_958449725.1. Lineage (NCBI taxonomy): Eukaryota > Viridiplantae > Streptophyta > Magnoliopsida > Rosales > Rosaceae > Rosa > Rosa rugosa. Next base: position 1,283,156 of record NC_084824.1, read on the forward strand.
AAACCGGCCTGAACCGATCCGAACCGATCCGAACCGGTCGGTCCGGGTCCGGTTTCTACAAAAAAAATTGTAAAAATAAGGCAGTTCGGTCCGAACCACTTCAGATCCGGTTCAGTCCCAGTTATGTGTTTTGGGATATTTCAAAGCCCGGTGGGCCCGAATTACTTAATTATTATATTTTTATTCATTTTTTTTATGGGGTCTTCTATGTGTTCTCACCTTCTCTCTCTCTCTCTCTCTCTCTCTCTCTCTCTCTCTCTCTCTCTCTCTCTCTCTCTCTCTCTCTCTCTCTCTCTCTCTCTCTCTCTCTCTCTCTCTCTCTCTCTCATTATTCCCTTTTCTCAGTCCGTCCATTTTTACCAATGAAAACCAAAAACAAAGATCAAATCTTTCACTGGAAAACCAATTCAAACCCTTCATCTTCTTCAACCCAGATCCAAAGATTCCTCACCTACCTCGCCGTCCACCACAACTGCCTCTATGACGCCTCCGGCCACGAAATCAACGTCTACGATCAAATCCGAGCGACCCCAATCCTAGCCTTCATCAGTTCAAAAACCCAATTCCAGCCTTCTTTAGTTCGAAAACTAATCTCTCCGAATCTCCTCTATCCAAACATCCTCAAGCATCCCTCGATCCCTCGATGGATCCAATAAGCAATGAGGAGTGATGAAGGCTGGATCCGATAGATCGGGCTCGCGGCGGTGGCAGTGTCGAGGTCCAAAACACTAAGGTCTCCTCCTCGTCCTCTCTGTCTCGCTTCTCCTCTCAACCATGGTCTCCTCCCACTTCCAATTGCAATCTGACCAGGGTCTCCATTGGACTGAGGCACTGAGTCCCCTCCTCGTCCTCTCTTTTCTGTGGCGTGTTTAGGCCCGAAAGCCCGGAAACCTGACCCGAAAAATTTCGGTTCTGGTGTACTCCGGTCCCAAAGTATGGATATCACATTTTGGGCCCGACCCGAATATGTCGGGTTCGGTAGCGGTCCCTGTAAATATAGTGCCGGTTTGGGACCGTGCCCAGCCCTACTTGTATCTCATGTTCAAGGATGTTTTGGTTTACCAAGAGGTCTACTTAGCTTTTCAATTATTCTAAAAGTAAATTAGAGATGTACTAAATATATAAAGTCCAAATAGAAAATTTTGAGGTCTAAGTGTCTAACTAGAACCATTCATTTTATTTTCTTTGGCAAAAAAGAAAAAAAAAACATTGCCCAATTCTAAAAGGAATCATTTATTATTCAGGTTAGAGACTGATATACTCCTACTCTATTTTTAGAACAATATTTCCCCTCTTTTGTGATTGAGAGGCCAAAAGTCATACATAAATTGTAGATTTAGCAAAACCTACAAAGTAATCAAAAGTATTCATTATTTGGGTTAGACACTGATATACTGATACTCTATTTTTTGAACAATATCCCCCCTCTTTCGTGAATGAGACCTCAAAAGTCATATGTAAATTGTATATTTAGCAAAACCTACAAAATAATCAAACTCACTAATCAGTAAGAAGAGCACTATATAACTGATCTAAGCATTAGTGGAAGACTTGAGCCTACCTTTACTTTTTCTTTCACCTGAAAGGCTTTCATAAATCATGAATTTGGTAATTGGTATCATGTCAATTAGTCAATAGAAATGGTATTGATTAAAAGTAATTTTCATGTGATTGGCTAGGTAGCAAAATCTGATCCTTAATGAATAATGACCACGTAAAAGAAATACAAAAACCAACGTAGGCCGTGGCAGTCCATCCATACATGAAACCGAGATTTTAAGTATCGGTATGGTAGCTATATGAGTAATTCATACCGTAGAACATTGTTTAGGATTAACATCGCATATTGAAAGTTATAGGCTAGTCTCTGATACGCTCAAAGCAAGCGCATAATTTAACCCTGAAAAGATCGTTAGTAGTATAAGCAAATAGGGATCGTTCTATTCCGGGGATTGAGGGTACAGCTGTCATTGTCAAACAATTAAACAATTAAAATTAAAACAAAGTATAATATTCACAAATGTATTCACAAAATATAAACATTTTACACGAAAAGGGGGGATTTTGTTTTTGGTTTTTTCGAAAATGAAACTAAGTTAACAAAAACAATTAAAATGCAAAAACATAAAAATACGAATGGAATGAAGGAACAAAGATCAAAACCGAAACTTATGATTAAAATTGATTCAAACCCTAATATTGTTCATCTAAGTCATGAGAAAGGAGTTGATCATGTGAAACATTCGAAAGCAAATGAATTCCCATTTTTTACTTTTCAATGCTAATTAACCTAAGCGAAAGCACCTAGATTAATCCTATCAAACATGCAATCAAACCCTAGAAAGCTAGTCAATCATGTCATGTTTAACGCATTACACATAGAGAAAGGCTATCAACTCAAGTGTACAACTTAGTATGGAAAAGTCCACCTAATTGCAATTCTCTTTAATTAAATTCGATCTTTGTACAAAACCTTTACTACTTTGATTCAAGTTTACACAAAACGAAAAGTCGATTTCATGTTCTTAAACCTAGCACCATTCATATCGAAACCTAAGTGTTTGCAACCACATAAGATTAAAATACAAAAGTTATCTATAACGCAAATTTAATTAAACAAACCCACATAAGCAACTCTCGAATCACAATATATGAATCTGAAAATTCTCAATTAATCATAAAAATTCCAGAAATAATACTTTGTTCAAACATATATGTCAACTAGTTCATAACCAACGAAATTCAAAGCAAAGGTTACAAAGGAGAATCGAATTACACCGTGGATGAAGATGAGATGGATGATTCACGTTGTGGATTCTTGAAACTCGAAAGCAAGCTTCAAGGATGGCTATGGATGGAAGTGCTCACGGCTTCTCTTCTTCTTCTTTGGCCTTGCTTGAACTCGTGGAGATGACTAAACTTGAAACTAGAGGATGGAAAGGAAAATGGAAAGGAAATGGAGAGACAAAGAAAATGGAATGGATGAAGGAATGTTTTTTTCTTCTTTGTTGTAGCCTCTATTTATAGGCTACCAAGCAAAACTATTTGGATTTAAACAAATGATGATATGTTAGGTTTGAGCATTTAAACATTAATGGAATTTATTAGGTTTGAGCATTTAAACACTAATGGAATTTGTTAGGTTTGAATATTTAAACACTAATGGAATTTGTTAGGTTTGAGTCACTTTCTACTCATTTTTCCTTCAATTAATTCTCCACCAAGACTTCAGATTTTGCCCGTGACTTCTTCATATGAAATGATCCATCATGAGTGTAGATCATTCTGTAAAATTTTCAGAATTTATCTCCATGTGTTTGGGCCGGAATTTCTGCTGGACTCCTTACAGGTCCAGTTTTCCAGTTTTGCTTCTGCAGAAAATTGGGCTGACTGTTTGAAGGCCTTCCACTTCTTTTTGGCTCTTGCACTCTTCATAAGAAATGTTTCTTAGGATGTCTAGAATGGATCTGGAAGGTTTCAGCTCATTTGAAGTTCATTTGGTCAGGTGGTCGCTTCTTCTTCCTTGCTTGGCTTGGTTTCTCCTAGCCGGAGTAGGAAAATGTGTAAAGTTGACCTTTTTAGTGCATTTCCATTTTTCTCCATCATTTTATGGACCTAACACTTATTTCATCATCATCTACTCCAATGTACCTAAAAATAAAAATTGAATTAAAAATCGATTCGTTAAGGAATTAACTAAGCAAAATGTGAGGAATTAACTATTAAAATATCACATTAAAATGCTTCTATCAAATTCCCCCACACTTAGCTTTTGCTAGTCCCTTAGCAAAATCAAAACACAGACACAACTAAGACTCAACGAAAATTTAAAGACTCTACAAATACAATGACTCTATTGCCCTTCAACTTTTTGTCTCAGCAATCTCTTACTTTCACCACACCAAGATTAGCACTCAACCAAGAATTAATGTTTAGGCATTCGAGAGTTAATTAAAACATGTAATCCACACATACACAAGTAGGACTTGGTTGTAACAATGGTGATGGGTTTAAGCTTAGCATGCTTCAGACAAGTATGATTCAAATCTCACAAGTATATCCCTCTTTCTTCTCTCAGATCATGGCAATGATTAAAAGCTTATTCACTCAAGTACATGTGAAAGATAAACAAAGTAGATCACATATGTATAGAAACGAAAGCACATAATTTTTCTTTTAAAGATCTCATGAAGGATATCAACTACTTGCACGAATGGACTGCCATAGGTTCAACTCTTGTAACTCATCTCCACATCAAGGGCTGTCCCATCTTAAGGATCAAGAAGGTCCTCTCTCAAGGGTTGTAATGGGGCTCAGGCTCAAGGTTTAAAGAAACGAAAGGTAAGGATTTATCAAAGTGTCCTAAAAACCTAGTAGAGCTCATATGAATGTAGAGATTTCGAAATATTCCACCAAGGCATTGCAAAAACGTCACTTCCCCATAGTGGTAATATAAGAGGGCCAAATGTCTTCATGTTGGGCCCAATCTTCAATGTAAACTTCCCTTGAATCTAGTGAAATGGACAAAAGCCAAATTTTTCTGTAGTGGGCCTTCAATTCAAAGCAAACTCCAAAATCACTAAGTATGGGGTATTAAAGTCCATATACTTTTCTTTTTATTTCTTTTTAGCCGTATATATTTTTTTTTCTTTATTTTCATTTTTCACGGCTTTCACATATCTTTTCTTTATGGACAATTCTACCCCCACACTTGAACTTTCACCTCTTCTCAATCTTCATCTTTAACACCAAACCCATGTAATATGTCTCAAAAGTTAGCTCCACTAAGTTCTTAGAACAAAGGGTAGAGTTGTAACTATACCAAGCTTCATGGTTAAGGATTTTAAGGGTGATGAACGAAAAGGCTTAATGTAGGCTCAAAGGGGCTTAACTAGGGGGGTCCCACGACGGGCACAATTGGGGACACAAGTTTATTTGGCAATGGTGGTAATTCCTAGAGAACCTCTATCCCTTCCAGAATTAGGGTCATGTATTGATATCACGTCTCAACAAGCACAAAAGCGAATTCTAGCATTCTCTAGTCCATTAAACTTAATCTATGGCAAGCAGTCAATCAAGATGAAAGAATAATGAGATCATCAAAACATCGCCAAGAAATTAAGAATATATTTTTCATTTCACTCCAAGAAAAAGGGACATGGTTCAATTATCTCACATGGGCTTTATGAATCACAACTCATCTTAACATGCTCATATTCTGTACCAAGGTCATGCAATCCATATCCACTACAAGGCACACATTTTTCATATATCTCAATTAACCAAAGAATACCATGTTTAAAATCATCTCAATGTTGTGATCCTCTTTTAGTCATGATTTCAGAGATATAGAATCATCCCAGACAGTTGAAAGGCATCCTAAGACTCAAAACAAAACAAAAACAAGAACAACACATAAAGTGACGCAACATACAAGAAAAAAAAAAAAAAAAACGTTTTGGACTTAGGGATATTTCTCTTCTCCTTTCGGTAACTCCTTTGGAACATGACCAGGTGAAGAGAGGAACGATTTTGGCGGAGCTCAGCTCACTTGATTGACAGGGGACGAGACCCTTTGTCAGCACTTCTCATATCCAAACTAGACCTTTAGACATCACATCCCATTGGATGCGCCTACGATGAAGAAGATATTTACCCAAAATTCATTTTGACTCTAACAACAAACAAACAAAATAAACAAACTAAAGAACAAAGATAAACAAAAACCAAAACATGAATATAAAACCTAAAACAAAGTTAACGATTTTTTTTTTTTTTAATTTAATTTTTTTAATTTTCTGATTTTTCTGATTTTTTATTTTGTTTTCTTTTTATGACAAAAACTAACTACAAGCATTAATCCTTCCCCCCACACTTAAATCATACATTGTCCTCAATGTTAAACAAGTTAGAGCATGCAATGAACAATTATCATGTGAATGGAATGATTAACTCAAGAAAACCTAAAAACAAAAACTAAAAACGCAAATAACAAAGATACAATCAGAAAATAGTAATAGAGGAGATAGAGTTTAAGAGAGCAAATCTGCGTTGATGGCTCCTCCACAGCTACGGTTGAAATGGGTTGCCTCCCATGCAGCGCTTAATGTTTAAAGTCTTTCAGCCTAGACTTGTACCTCCATTTACTCCTTTGGAGGAGCGGTATGCGGGCGAGTGGCAGCCTTCTTGCTGGTTTCAGCCTTCGGAGGAGGGTTCTGATGGAGTGACATAAATAAAAAAAAAAAACGGGGGAGGCAAGGTTCGAAACCTTAACCTGCTGCACGAAACCTTTGTCCCCAACCACTGGAGCACAAGCTGTGCTTAATATAATGTGTACAAATTTTATACTTATTATGTCATAAACGAACATAATAAAAATAAACGAGAGGCGAGGTTCGAACCTCAGACCTCTTGTACACGAACTTTACACTCAACCACTCGAGCACGGCTGCTCACGTTATTATCCATACCAATCCTTTTATTTAAACCAACTGTTTCAACTGTTTCAACAATTCGGCACAAAACATCCAAGACTGTTGCAGAAATCCGGCCCAACTCATCCAAAACTGTTTCAGAAACTCGGCCCATCAGGCCTCCACCCACAGCTACAGTGATGCCTTGATCCGAGACAGGCCCAAGTACGGCCCACTTGTGTCACGGCTTATCCCTTCCGTGATTTACGGCAGTCAAATCTGCTTTCGGCTACAGCTGTCTGCCACAGCGCCTCGAGATTCCCTCGGTCCCCTTACACGCTCTCCACGCGCCAACAACTTTTCCGGGTTTCAGGGCGACTTTAATCCAACGCGTAGAATGAATCACAAGAATCGTCCATCCAACGGTGGAGATCTGCTCACCTCGCTCTATAAATAGGTGCATTCTGAGGGCGCAACTGTTCACTCCAAAGGAACGAAAATCTCTCCTGAGTTCCAGCCCCTCTCTCCCAACTCTTCAGCTTTTCCTCTTCTTTCAAAACTCAAAATATTTCTTCTTCGATTCAATCCTTCTCTTCTGATCTTCTCTCCCATCTAGTTGATTCAATCTCATCTTTCCTCTGAACTTTCAGATCTCCAACACACCATCATCATCCTTAATCCCTTTAACAACAACTCCTTCAAACACTTGACAACTTTACTCTTCGATCTTCACATCCCCTCAACCCATCACCATGGAACCACGAACTCTGCAACTGATGGAGCTACAAACCCAGCAACAAATCGAGGATGGAGGAAACAACCAAGCAGCCGGGAGTAGTGCCAACACAGATTTCTGGCGAAGCCGTGCCAGGTGGGTTCCTACTCCAGATCAAATAAGGATCCTCAAGGATCTTTACTACGACAAGGGAGTTAAGCGCCCAACTACAGAGCATATTCACGAGATCTGTCTCCAGCTGAACCAGTATGGACATGTTGAGGGCAAGAACATTTATTTTTGGTTCCAGAATGTCAGGGCTCGAGAGAAGCAGATGAAGAGGTGCAATCAGGCTGCTCAAGTGCCCATGGGAACTAGTTCTCCTGGTACTGGTGGATCCATTGATCTCAATTTTGGGCCAGCTGGTTCTACTGGTGCTGGTGGATCCATCGACATCAATTTTGGGCCAGCTGGTGGATCCATTGACATCAATTTTGGGTCCACTAGTTCTACTGATGATGGTAGATCCATTAATCTCAACTTTGGTTCCACCGATTCTACTGGTAATGAAGGATTTCTTGATTTAAATTTTGTTTCATATTCTTCCTCAAACTTCAACACTAATACCAGTACAACTCTTTTGGCACAACAGGAGGACAAACATCCCTGCAACAACGAGGAGGAGATCACCAGGAGATTGAAACCCTTCCATTGTTCCCCATGCATGGTGAGGACATCTTGGGCATCATGAAGACTACTTCCGAGAGAGGTAGCGGTTATGGCGGTGGCTCTCACATTTCCCTTGAGCTCAGCCTCAACTCCTACAGAGATGCAGACATAGCTTAGTATAGAGTATTATTATTATTATTATTATTATTATTATTTTTTTTTTTTTTTTTTGTAAATAGCTGAAATTAATAAGACTGAATGAATGCATTTTTTATTTTTTTATTTTTTTTATTATTATTTTTTTTTTTAAATTTTTTTTTTTATTATTATTATTTTTTTTTTTTTTGTAAAAAGCTGAATTTAATAAGACTGAATGAATGCATTTTATTTTATTTTTATTTTTATTTTTTTTTTTAATTTTTTTTTTATTATTATTAAAAAATATAGGACTCAAAAATATTTATAGGACACAAAATGAAAGACAAAAATATTTATAGGATTCAAAATGAAAGACAAAAATATAAATCCCTTCCCCCACACTTAAATATTGCATTATCCTCAATGTAATCAATTAAAAGCATGCAATGAAATAAGTAAGCATATAGGGATGGAATTTACGAAAATAACTACTAAAACAAAAAGAAAATGGAGGAGTAAAAGGGGAAGAGAAAGCAAATCTGATTATATTCTGAATTGGGTTGCCTCCCAAGCAGCGCTTGTATTTTACGTCTTGCAGCCAGACGGTACCTACATTAAATAAAGTTAGTAACTTAATATTAACAAAGAAATACAAAAAAAAAAAAAAATAATAAACAAGTAACTATGAATTACAAACTACAAGTATAATTAACAAGTATTTTGTACATAAGACACAAGTTAAGTACACAAGTGAGTATAAAACGTAAAAAGTATTTTTACAAGTATAAAGTGTGAAACAACAAAATAATTTACACGTAAAGAGTATGCACAAGTATTTCTTTTGTTATAAACATTATTGATATCAAATCTAATTCCAAGCGGTAAATCAAGTGGACGTGCGGCCCAAGTATAGTCGTCTAGACACAAAGTCCCTCCTACATCCGTTGGGCAACCTTACTGAAATGGCCAGGTAGGGGAGGACGAACACGAGAGGAAAAATCCATTTTGGCATGAGCTAAGCCCATTTATAAGCACTTCTGGATTCAAAAACCCGTCATGAACGTTGTCCCCTTCCTAGACACCATCTCACATAGGATATTCTTACTAGGATGTAAAAGGTCCTAAGTGTGTTAGACAGTTCAATGAATGTTAATAAAGGCCGCCCTCAACCTTAAGGGACCTGAACTAGGTACCAATAAGGGGTTTAGGCCAATATTAATAAACACGACTTCACCTATTCCTTCTTTAATTTACAACCTACAATTAAATTCGTATTCAACAATAAAAAAAAACAACCTAGTTAATTTAAACTAAGTATCAAACAGTTTATATACAACAATTATAAACAAAAACAAGTGATTTTTCAATTCCCCGGCAACGGCGCCAAAAATTGATACGCTCAAAGCAAGCGCATAATTTAACCCTGAAAAGATCGTTAGTAGTATAAGCAAATAGGGATCGTTCTATTCCGGGGATTGAGGGTACACCTGTCATTGTCAAACAATTAAACAATTAAAATTAAAACAAAGTATAATATTCACAAATGTATTCACAAAATATAAACATTTTACACGAAAAGGGGGGATTTTGTTTTTGGTTTTTTCGAAAATGAAACTAAGTTAACAAAAACAATTAAAATGCAAAAACATAAAAATACGAATGGAATGAAGGAACAAAGATCAAAACCGAAACTTATGATTAAAATTGATTCAAACCCTAATATTGTTCATCTAAGTCATGAGAAAGGAGTTGATCATGTGAAACATTCGAAAGCAAATGAATTCCCATTTTTTACTTTTCAATGCTAATTAACCTAAGCGAAAGCACCTAGATTAATCCTATCAAACATGCAATCAAACCCTAGAAAGCTAGTCAATCATGTCATGTTTAACGCATTACACATAGAGAAAGGCTATCAACTCAAGTGTACAACTTAGTATGGAAAAGTCCACCTAATTGCAATTCTCTTTAATTAAATTCGATCTTTGTACAAAACCTTTACTACTTTGATTCAAGTTTACACAAAACGAAAAGTCGATTTCATGTTCTTAAACCTAGCACCATTCATATCGAAACCTAAGTGTTTGCAACCACATAAGATTAAAATACAAAAGTTATCTATAACGCAAATTTAATTAAACAAACCCACATAAGCAACTCTCGAATCACAATATATGAATCTGAAAATTCTCAATTAATCATAAAAATTCCAGAAATAATACTTTGTTCAAACATATATGTCAACTAGTTCATAACCAACGAAATTCAAAGCAAAGGTTACAAAGGAGAATCGAATTACACCGTGGATGAAGATGAGATGGATGATTCACGTTGTGGATTCTTGAAACTCGAAAGCAAGCTTCAAGGATGGCTATGGATGGAAGTGCTCACGGCTTCTCTTCTTCTTCTTTGGCCTTGCTTGAACTCGTGGAGATGACTAAACTTGAAACTAGAGGATGGAAAGGAAAATGGAAAGGAAATGGAGAGACAAAGAAAATGGAATGGATGAAGGAATGTTTTTTTCTTCTTTGTTGTAGCCTCTATTTATAGGCTACCAAGCAAAACTATTTGGATTTAAACAAATGATGATATGTTAGGTTTGAGCATTTAAACATTAATGGAATTTATTAGGTTTGAGCATTTAAACACTAATGGAATTTGTTAGGTTTGAATATTTAAACACTAATGGAATTTGTTAGGTTTGAGTCACTTTCTACTCATTTTTCCTTCAATTAATTCTCCACCAAGACTTCAGATTTTGCCCGTGACTTCTTCATATGAAATGATCCATCATGAGTGTAGATCATTCTGTAAAATTTTCAGAATTTATCTCCATGTGTTTGGGCCGGAATTTCTGCTGGACTCCTTACAGGTCCAGTTTTCCAGTTTTGCTTCTGCAGAAAATTGGGCTGACTGTTTGAAGGCCTTCCACTTCTTTTTGGCTCTTGCACTCTTCATAAGAAATGTTTCTTAGGATGTCTAGAATGGATCTGGAAGGTTTCAGCTCATTTGAAGTTCATTTGGTCAGGTGGTCGCTTCTTCTTCCTTGCTTGGCTTGGTTTCTCCTAGCCGGAGTAGGAAAATGTGTAAAGTTGACCTTTTTAGTGCATTTCCATTTTTCTCCATCATTTTATGGACCTAACACTTATTTCATCATCATCTACTCCAATGTACCTAAAAATAAAAATTGAATTAAAAATCGATTCGTTAAGGAATTAACTAAGCAAAATGTGAGGAATTAACTATTAAAATATCACATTAAAATGCTTCTATCAGTCTCACGGATACTTCAGATATTGTCATATTTGTAAGAAGACATTACAAAAATTTTGATAAAAAATTAAATTGTTTCAAAGACATTTTAAACTCTAAGCTTTGTTTACATACTGAGTGAATTTTTGTTCAGTTGTATTTAACTAACATTGAATTTAAATTGAACGGTGGATGATAGAGAATAAAATAAGTAATTCCTTCTACTTTATTCTTCTCCACCATTTGATTTAAATCTAACGACCGCAAGAAAATACATCGGGTTGTGAGGAAAATTATTATACGGTCACAGACCATGATACACGTGGTGGTCCGGGTTGATGTTTTTTATCCATATACATTGTACTTATTTCTGATTGGTCTATATATTAATTTAATTTTTTATTCACTCCTGCAAGAACCCAACCAAATTCGAGTTATATTATTGGCCCGAACCACTATATGAAAAAATCACTTGGTAGTCTGAAACCATAAAATAATTACTCCGTCGTGCACATGACCGTTCAAAGCCTTGTAGCAAAGGCAAAGCAAACCACAGAGTTCCACCTCAATTGACAAGTGGAAGCAGGTTTTACGAGATTTTATAACAGACGTACATGCATGGAACCCACACTCCTCACTTTCTTATTAATTGAAATCTGCAATTGGAGAAAACTCAACAAGCTATTTGAGGGACCCATTCCATGGTCAGCAGCTCTAAACCCCAGGTCTAGCGTTCGATTCCCAGCTCCATCTCGTGGCCAGCATATTTGAGGAACCTTTGTTTGTTAACAGGAGGGTTCGTGCGTCTGCGGTGCAGTAATTAGTCTGGCAAAGCTGGGATACACTGCATGAGGGTGCGTGTGTGGTTCTATTGACGTCTTCCCCCTAAAAAAAAAAGCCATTCTTCTTCTTCTTTTTCTCTCTCGGCTCGGAGTCAGAGCCGTTAAACACTACTAAATACTAATGGATCGCCAACCTCAACTTGAACACTCGCCGGCGACCGAGTCTGACACGTTGGAGGTTGTTGTTGATTCCGACACCAATGCTTACACGCATCCACCACCGACACACCTCCCATGCCTCTATTCCTATTCACAATGCAGATAAGGTTTTACTCTTAAAATATTTCCAATCTGATTGGTCAGTATGTTTGGAGTCTTGGATAAGTTGCAACCAGAAAATAATAGAGAAAAATTCAGTCACCGTCTCCAAACTCTGCCAAGGCCAATTTGATACCCGAACTCTCAAAAGTATCAATGTGATACCCAAAGACCTATTTTGACATCAACGTGATACTTCCTTCCAAAATCTTAAACGGCTCCGTTTGTTTGCTGACGTGGCAAACACGTGGGTCCTATATAATATTTTTATCGAGGGCAGAATAGTCTTTTACTACTAACTAATTAAAAATAAATAAATAAAATAACAGAACGGAGCACAAAGCTCCATCTCTCTCTCTCTCTCTCTCTCTCCTCTCTCTTGGTTCTGGTTTTCGGGTTTCTGGGTTTTGATGGCTTTGGAGGCTATCAGTCTCTCGCTCTCTCTCCTTCTCTCAACCCCCGTCTCATCTCTCTCACCAATTTCATCCTTGATTTCTTCGCTATCCACCATGCCTTCATATCCATAGTAGCTATTGGTACTCCTCCACGACTAGTCGATTCGGACACCAACATCGACGACGACGATGCCACTGCAGCCGTCGATTCCGAAGACGACGAGGATCACCATCCCCAAAACGACGCCGTTGTTTCCCACTCACAGCTGCTTCCCAATGGCGAATTGTGAACCAGGGGCAGAGGGGAGTGTCGTCACTCAGATTAAACGACGATGTCGAGAGTGATAATGGTGGTAGCAGGGAAGAAGAAGAAGAAGAGATTGGAGGAAGTTCTGATTCGACGATCACGAGAGCGATCAGAGAAGATGAGAGTCGCCGGAATGTGCTGTTGACGCCGAAGAATGCAACGAGGGTTATGGGCGGCTGCTAGCGTCGGAGTCGCGGTGGCGAAAGTGGTCGAGCGGCCTTGATGGTGGCGGACAAATTGAAAGACGCGATTTTGAGGGGGGAGAAGGAAGAGGTGGAGGAGGAGGCCTCGCATGGTTTCGGGATCGAAGTCTGGAGGTGGTTCATCTGCTTCTGCTTGATGTGTTTGATTTGCAGGGATGAGAGGATTTGTGATTTTCGCCATTGTTGTTGAGGCAGTGGAGCTCGCTCTTCAGCTTCAACTCTTCACTCAAATCGAGCAATTGACAGTGTGTGGGAGAAGCCAAAGGTACCAAGTACCAACTGCCAAGTCTTTTTCTTGGTCTAATTGTGCTCAATTGCTCATTGTTGCTCCCAAACAATTTTTGGCTAAGCTGAGCTGAGCTTCTTATTTTCTTTAATTTTTAGTTATCCAATTTCCAATCCAACTATTGCTCCAAAGTCCAAACACCAAGTAAGATTGAGATTTTAAAATCCAATCTAATCCAAGTCAGTCATCGATGCCAATCCATTCCAGTCAGGTGTGCCAAACGTGGCCTTATTAATATATTTATATTGGTTTAGATTTCCCAGCTTTCTATCTCTGCATGCTCTTTTCTTTTATACATGAAATTGATATATATATATATATATATATATATATATATATATATATATATATACAGATTCTATCCAGAGTGGAGCTCCGCTTTGAAAATTAATGTGTGAAGTTCGAGTTTTGGGTCACTTTTCGGTCGCATATCCACATCTCGACCGTTCAGTTTTTAGGTACTAGTGTATAGATCGTCTCTGCAAATTTTCAGCTAAAATGATGATCGTTAAGGCATTGATAATTGCCTTAAAGCTAGTACGGTTCAGGTTGACAGATTCAGTCCGTCCATTGGTTTAAGCGAGTTAGATACCTTAACGATAATCAATTTGGCTGAAAATTTGCAGAGATAATCTATACACTAGTACCTTAAAATTGAACGGTCGAGATGTGGATATGCGACCGAAAAGTGGACCAAAACTCGAACTTCACACGTTAATTTCAAAGCGGAGCTCCGCTCTGGATTGAATCTGTATATATATATATATATATATATATATATATATATATATATGGATTGTTGTTTATAAATTTCAGCTCTGTTGATATGTATCCATATAACCAACTCAATATTTCAGGGTTAGGCAGGGTTTAGCCAAGTTGGGATCTGTTTTGTGTGTTCATTTTCTTTGTTTACTTTCGCTGCCAAGTTTAATTTTGTGGTTAAGTGATGTGGGGAATTATGTTTGTTCTTATGAATAACTGGTTAATTTGTATTCTTTCAAAAAAAAAAAAAAAAACTGGTTAATTTGATTCAGGGAAAAGGTAGAAGGGAGAATTTGCTACTTGCATACAAGACACTGGGAGTAGTGTTTGGAGGACTTGTTACATCCCCACTGTATGTGTACCCTTCCATGCCACTCAAGTCTCCGACCGAAGATGACTATTTGGGCATTTACAGCATTATGTTTTGGACTCTTACCCTCATTGGGGTTGTCAAATATGCTGGCATTGCTCTCAAAGCCGATGATCAAGGCGAAGGTACATATAGGCTTATATTGATTTCTTGGACATACATTGCTAATGCTATCCAATTCACTGATCTCTGAAAGTTTTAAGTTTTGAGTTGTGGGACACTGATTGCTTGCAGGTGGGACTTTTGCCTTGTATTCATTACTTTGCAGGAATATGAATATTGGAATCCTCTCTTCAAGACCTTCAAATCCAAACTCAAGTCTTTCACACTCTATCTATGATGAGGGCACTGAAAATCAGAGTAGGCTTGCAAAATTTTTCAAGAAAAGTATAGTTGCTAGAAGATTATTGCTTTTTATTGCCATGTTAGGCATGTGCATGGTTATTGGAGATGGCATTCTTACACCTGCAATATCTGGTACTTATTTCCCTATGCGTTCGTTGTTCTATTGCCTTGACAAAATAAATTGAATTCTTTTAACTTTTACAATCAATGTATTTCCAGTCTTGTCAGCAATAGATGGAGTAAGGGCACCTTTTCCATCTATCAAATCATGTAAGTATCCATTTCTGTCATTGGAAATGTGATACAATTAGGGAGTATAGGAATCCTTAGATGTCCAAGTTGTTTGGAAGTATTATTTTAATTCAACTTATAAGTATTGGGAAGAGAATCATATTATGTTATGCAGTAGATGTTGGTGACAACAATCTTAAACTAGATAGAAAGAACAAACAGATAAAAGAGATACTATGGAGGTGGAATGAAATGAAAAAGGGATGTTGCAAGGGGATAGCCTTAGTGGTTAAATGATATTGACTTCTTTAAGTTAATATTAATCTATCTATATGAATTTTCTTTTTGTTTATATGTTGCAGCTGTTGTGGAAGCGCTTTCTGCAGTAGTCCTTATCATTCTTTTTTTATTACAAAAGTTTGGTACATCTCGAGTGAGCTTCCTATTTTCCCCCATATATTATGGGTGCATGGACTTTGAGTACCCCGCTCGTAGGAATTTATAGCATCATAAGTCATTATCCAAGCATATTCAAGGCCATATCACCACACTATATCTTCCGTTTCTTTTGGAGAAACGGTAAGGAAGGCTGGTTGTTGCTTAGTGGAACTGTCCTTTGCATCACAGGTGAATATCATGTTAGCGTATTTTACATGATTATTTAGTGGAGAAAATAGAATTGATTATATGTGGATCATGTGCTTTTAGATATTAAGTGATCCTTAATCTCAACTACACAAACAAAACTGGACTAATTGAATGCAGAAAATGGTGAAAATGATCATGCAGATACTATTTCATGTACGTTGCAGTGTATAAAGTAATTATCTAATCCTTGTCACCTCTCTTATTTAGGGTCCGAGGCATTGTTTGCAGATCTTGGTCATTTCAACCGAAGCTCCATTCAGGTTTAGTTTCAACATTATTTCTGTCTTTTAAGGTTCCCTATATTTTTCCTTCTGTAATTCTGATGTGTTTTCCTTAACAGATAGCTTTCTTGTTTACCATTTATCCTTCTCTGGTTCTGACATATGCGGGGCAGACAGCATACCTGATCAAGAATCCAAATGATCATAATGATGGATTCTATAAGTTTATACCAACTACTATCTACTGGCCTATCTTTATCATATCTACATTAGCTGCAATAGTTGCAAGCCAGTCTCTGATATCAGCCACATTTTCGGTAATCAAGCAATCTGTAGTACTTGATTATTTCCCTCGAGTGAAGGTTGTGCACACATCCCCTAGCAAAGAAGGCGAGGTTTACTCCCCTGAAGTCAATTACATTCTCATGGTTCTCTGTGTTGCTGTCATACTTATATTTGGGGATGGAAAAGACATAGGAAATGCATTTGGTATGTTAAACTCGAAGCTGTCCATTATTTAGATTTCTCTTCAAGAGTCACTAATCTCTAATTATTGCAACAAAATCTTGTTTCAGGTGTTGTTGTCAGCTTAGTCATGCTCATCACCACAATATTACTAACACTGGTAATGGTCATAATATGGAGAACACCACCGGTGCTGGTGGCTCTCTACTTCTCTATCTTCTTTGTGATGGAAGGCGTTTATGTGAGTGCAGTGTTCACCAAGATCACTGAAGGTGGATGGATTCCTTTTGCCATATCTTTTATCCTTGCCTTCATTATGTTCGGTTGGTACTATGGAAGACAAAGGAAGATAGAGTACGAGTTGACTCACAAAATAACCCTAGACAAACTTGGACTGCTATTATCTAATCCCAGTGTTCAAAGGGTTCCTGGATTCTGCTTGTTTTACTCCAACATTCAAGACGGGCTTACTCCGATTCTCGGACACTATATTAAAAACATGAAATCCCTTTACCAGGTCACCATGTTCACTGCTCTTCGATACTTATTGGTTCCTAAGGTTGCTCCTCATGAGAGGATTGTTATCAGCAAACTTGGCCTGAAAGGGGTTTATGGGTGTGTTATTCAGTATGGCTATGCAGATCCCCTAAACCTCGAAGGAGAAGATTTTGTCAGCCAAGTTACAAATAGTTTGCTGGCACATATACAGGACAGCTCGGGCTGTCGGCCATCTGATCCTGCAGAGATCCAACAAGAGATGTCTAATTTGGAAGAAGCAATGAGTGCTGGAATAGTTCATATTCGAGGAAAGACGAGGTTTTATATTAGCAAGAGTTGTGGCTGGTTTGATAAAATTATGCTCGCATTTTATGAAGTTCTGCACAGTAACTGTAGGTCTGCTCTGCCTGCTCTTGGGGTGCCACTGCGTCAGCGTATCGAGGTTGGAATGCTCTATGAGGCTTGAAGAATGGTTTCATTCTGCTTCATATCACCCTGTCATGGTTCAATTGATACAGATGCAGATACATGAAAGAAGATGCAAGCATAATGAAGCATTAGTTTCACGATAGAGGACCGAATTAGAGAATATTCTATATAGCAATGGAAAATTTAAACAAACTTTGATAAAAACTTTGATAATCGATGAGCTCCATAGTCCCATAATTGCAGGTCTTGTTTGAGCCCAAAAGTAATTTTGGCAAGATCTTTTAGTGGATTTAGCAGAACGGGCCGATACCTGCGGCTCAAAAATAAGCCTACTCGGGTTTGGGTTTCAGCTTCACCCATTCCGTGATCCATGAGGAAAACGAAACCTTATTGGAGTCGGGTAGCGAGGATTGAATAGGAAACTTCAATCAATATCCCTTCTATGACAAGGAACAGTCGAAACCCTAGGTATATATACCAGGTTTCAAGGACAAAAGAAGGACCTCTCTCAAATCAATCAATCCCAGCGATTACAAAGCCTCCCTGGAGCAAACCTTCAACCTCGTTGAAACCCGGTGACCGCACGCCAGTCCTAGTCTCTCCAAGAGCCGACTGTCAGCATCACCAGATCAACCCGGCGACCGTACTATCAGTCCTAGTCTCCCCAGGAGCCGACTGCTAGCGCAACTGCCACTGTTACTACCAGCGAAGCAAGGGTAACCCCCTCGCAACCCAGCGAAACTAAAGTCACGCTTTAGCACGAGCCCGTGCTTTCTCCCAAACTTCCCAGTGATTGCTCTGCTTAGTCTACAATACTAAGTATCGATTTTGGTGACCTAAGAGATCACACCCAAAGTCCTTATCCGTAAGGAAAAAGTCATTTTCCGAAAGGCTAGAGAAGAACCCTGTGACGAGGTTGGTGCTCTCCTCGTCCACAGCGCTTGAAGAAGAAGTCAGGTCAAGGGACTACCCCAACGACTGCACCCCGCGGTGCTGGCACGCCTGCGCAATCACTCGCTCAAAAGAGACAGTTTGCAAGCCAACTGGTTTTGGTGCCAAACATTTTGGCACGCCCAGTGGGACCAACTAAGTGTCTCTTCGTGAACGTTAGCCATTGGGAAGTCAAGCGAAAACCCTTACAAAAAGGGCTACGCTAACTGCTCCAAGCATAAGACCTCCAGTTACAAACCGCATCCTCGCGCGGATTGTCGTGGTCTTTCTGAAGAACAAGTGACTCAAAGATTCTCTCTTCATCTCCAATTCTCCGATATGTCAACTGAACAGGGAGAGGATCACTCGACCGTTGCTAAAGGTCAAACTGTCACTACTAATCAGGCCAGTGAGCCTATCACCGCCACTGTCTCCAATACAGTGGGGAGTGAAGAAGAAGAGGCTTTCGTTGAGAAGCCTATTCTAGAGGGAGCGACTGTCGAGGTTGCATGTGCGATCATCTCGGAAAATATTGAAAACCATCGCAGGAAGATGGCTGCTGATCTGAAAAGGGAAAACGCGAAAACAGACAAGATCTTACGCGAAATAAACCAGCGTATTTCCCAACAAGCTGTGGAAACTGAGCAACTAATGTCACAAACTGAGGGTGCATTAAGGGCTCATGCTACAAGCATCGCAGATGCCCAGAGTCAGCAGCAGAAAAAAATCATTGACGCTCTTGCAAACCATACCAAGCAGACAGCGTTAGACATGGCAGGTCTTCGCAAAGATGGAGCGACTCTCGCAACCGAGGTAGCCATGCAAAGAGCTGAGTTGAACCAAGCCAAAGAAGTGTTGAATAAGACGTTAGGAGATCCTAACGCTATCCTTGGTTCCCTTGGCCAACCATCCGGTTCAGGCAAATATGTGCCGCCAAATCAGCGCGAGAAGGTTAGCAGCAATACCGTTGCGCCTGTTGCAACCGCCGCTGCCACGCAATTGAGAGGTAAGGAACAAGCCCTGGTCATTGGCGGCAGCAAGGAAAAGACCACGCTGTCAGGTGGGCAGACTGCTAGACAGAAGCAGCAGGCATCAAAGGGTGTTGAAACTTCGTCCGACTCCGCCGTGTTCGTTCAGTACGACAGCGATGGAGCAGAGAACGTATATCAAGAGCTGCCGGGAAGCTATTATGGGATTGACCAAGCTGGTAATCCGGTCAAAATAACAGCTTTGGCAAAAGAGATGCCTATGCCAGCCGTAACTCTTCAACAACCAGCTACAACCCGCGTTGTACAGATAAGAGGAGGGACAGCAGCTGCAAACCAAGCAACACCTGTGCAGGCTGTTCGCCATACAGTGGCGACACCTCCTCCTCCTCCTCCGGGTCCAGAATATGTGAGACGAGAAGAGGTAGAGGAGATGATCAGACTGGCTAACCCTAGGGCCCATATGGATGGGGTCTATGAGGGACCTTTCCCGCCGCATATAATGCTCGCGCCTTTCCCTAGAGGCTATAAAAATATCATATTTTCTACTTTTTCAGGGGAGGACACCGAGAATGCAATAACCCACTTGGCCAGGTTCAAGGTGCAATGCGGCCAGTACCAGAACGATGATATCCTCAAGTGCAGGATCTTTGGCACCTCTCTCTCTGGAGCTGCTTTTAGGTGGTTTTCCAAACTCCGACCAGGGACAGTGGCAGATTGGCCCGCAATGGAAAAGCTCTTCCGAGAAACTTTTGGAGCCATCGAGCCTGAGGTGGATTTGGCTTCTCTCACTCAGATGGCCCAGCAACCTACTGAGTCTGCAGTCGCATACCTTCAGCGCTTCCAGATTCAGAAGGCCAAACTAAACGTGATCCTGCCTGAGAAAGAGTTGATCAAGTTGGCGATCAAGGGACTGGAGCCTCGCCAGCGAAAGAAACAACATGGCAGCATGATCCAGTCAATGGGAGAGCTTATCACAGAAGTAGGCAGCTTTGAACATCTTCTTAGGGAAACTGATGCAAGAAAGAATGCGTCTAAAGGGACATATGTGCCAGGAAAGCATCGCACAGTTGCAGCCCTGCATTACCAGCCAGCCACCTATGATCCTTATTACCATCATCATGAAGAAGAGCTAGTGCAGGAAGAAGATGAAGAAGAGGATAATGATATCGCTGCTTATGAGCTGACAGGGAGGAAGAATCCAGCCTTGAAACAATTGAAAATCTCCAAGGAGCCTGTCAAGCTCAAGTCAATGGCCTTCACTAAACCTGAATTCGCGACATATACATATGATGCCAATAAGGCACATGAGATTCTAGATGAGATGATCACCGCGAAGATGGTGAAGACCAACTTTGGACCTTTTCCGCGACCAGAGCAGCTGAAAGGGAAGAAATACTGCAAATTTCACAACCTGTGGAATCATAATACAGCTGATTGTGTGAAGCTCAAAGACCAGATTCAGGTATGGCTTAATAATGGCAGTTTGCAGGTGGAAGCTCCAGTAATGGCCGCAGCGCTCGTTGACTTGAACCCTTTTCCTGACACCGGGATCAACATGGTCGATGTGAACTGGGCCAAGCAGCACCACAGGAAACCAACCCTGGATTTGAGCACAAAGGGGAAAGGAGTCCAAGCTGATGACGACAAGATCCCTACAAAGAGAAAGGCTGAACCAGCAGGCCAAGCTTCATCTGTGGTCATATGCTCGCGATGCAAGGAAGAATGTGGCATTCAAGTGTCACACGAAGAAGTCGAGCAGACATTTCGTTTTGGTTCTCTCCCGTCCATCAAGTGGGCTTCGCCATCGCGAAACTATCAACCTGCCAGCCTAAGAGAAAAGGAGAAAGTGGAACCACCGCCATCTCCAAAGGATTCCAATCTTTTCAAGAAGCTGAGAGCGGCCGCGGTGGATAGAAAACAAGAGGAGCAGACTAAGATCAAGCACCAAGACGCTCTGACTAAGCCCTATATTCCACCTGTTTCCACCGCCACCATCAAGGAAGTTAAGTGGTACACACGGGAGAAGGGAAAGGCAGTGGAGATAAGTCCTTCCAGGAAGAGGAAACTGCAGCGCAGGTTTGGAGAAGCCAAGTGCGCGCTAGAGGCTCTCGACCAGGGCCTGATCAAACCGTCGCAGTTGGTCAAATCACCTGAGCAATATCAGAAAGAGATGGAGGCGCTAGCTGCTAAACCATTAATAACTCCCCGTAGCTTCCAGAAGCAAGCGAGCTCGGTAACAGGGGCATCAAAGCCTAGTGTTTTTTGCAGGATCACCAACGAAAGGAGACCTCCCCCAGCTCGAAAGGTGAGCTCGCCAACTAGACGACCACCTGTCAGACGCAAACTGTTTCGTGAAGACCCGGAGGTCAAATCCTCAGTTTTTGAAAGACTGGGGGGCAAGGACAGGACTTCCGACACTTTACAGTGGAAACCCAAACAGGTCCAGAGTGTAGTAGTCATCCCTTCTTAGTTGAATGTAGTCAAGGAGCCAAAGTCAATTTCTCCTAAGCGGGTTACCGGAATGCAGGAACATGAGCAATGTGAGGTAAAAGGTCTCACTGAAGAATCGTTGGTGGACCGGCTGGCTAAGCAGTTCAACACTGACATCCCTGTCAACGCACTCAAGTTGGACCTAGATGAGGGCATGGATGAAACAGTTATAACTGATACGTCCTGCAACATGGTTTACGTACTACTCGCGAGGTATGCACTTCCCGTCGCCGCGCAGGATTGCGTGGAAGCTGAGGAAAGTAGCGCACAACCCTTGCAGATTACTTCAGCAGTTACGGCACCTGTAGAAGAGGCTGTCTTTCTTGAAACAGAAGATGCTAACAGCAGCGAATTCTTCATGAGCTTTACCAGGCCAACACCTGCTATGGTCCAACACATGCGACCTCTATACATAACAGCAGAAGTTGGCGGTACCAAAGTTAGCAAGATCATGGTTGACACCGGAGCTACCGTGAACGTCATCACTACCAGGACCATGCACTTGCTCGGGATCAAGAAAGAGAAGATCCAGTCTACATCCCTTACACTCAAGAACTTCGCGGGGACCGTGACAAAGACTTTAGGGTTACTTTTCTTGCGCATCAAGGTCGGCCCTGCAGAGGGGGTTTATGCTTTCTTTGTGACAGATTGTTATGCAGCTTATAGCGCTATTCTGGGCAGAGACTGGATCCACCGGAGCTATTGTGTTCCGTCAACTCTCCATCAGGAACTCGTTATGTGGAACAGGGAAACAGATAAGGCTGAGGTGATCAAAGCGGACCCTCGTCCATTCCCAGTGTCCGCGAATTACGTAGATGCCAGGTATTACTTGGAGCCTATTACTCCATTGCAGGTGAGTGGCATCGATAACAAAGGCCGCCCCACAGGGGTGACAGCCTCTGATTTGGCACAGTGGGGGCTCACGCTCGCAAAGGAGGGCCTAGAGAGGCCTGGCCACGCTGTGCCCAAACCCTTGAACGATTAATGGATTACGACCTTCCGGAGGAAGGGATAGAGGCCCTTCACTCGTTGTATGAACGATTATCATCATACTTAGTGGAAAGAGAGGCCTATGATCGAATCGCAACCTTAGAAACTGTCAATGAAGAATTCTCTGATCTTGATCACGCAGATGAGGTCGAAATTCAGCTCGCTCCGGCAGCGCTGGACGATACACCCCCTAAGGTCAGAGACCCTACTGAGAAGGTCAATCTCAGAACAACAGCTGAGCCTATGGAAGTGGCTATCAGCGCTTACTTAGAGCCTAGCGAAAAGCAGAGGCTTATTGAGCTATTACTGGAGTTCAAAGACTGCTTTGCAGAGAAATATGAAGATATGCCCGGCCTGTCACAGGATTTGGTTTGCCATCAGCTGCCAACACTCCCTGACAAGAGGCCTGTGAAGCAAGAACCGCGAAGAATGAATTCAGAAACGCAAGTTCTCGTCAAGGAGGAAGTCGAGAAAATGCATAAATCAGGCATTATCAGGGTGGCCAAGTACAATCAGTGGCTCTCCAATATAGTACCTGTTCGCAAGAAGAATGGTAAGATGAGGGTCTGCGTGGATTACAGAGACCTCAATCTCGCGACCCCTAAAGATATTTACCCCATGCCGGTGGCGGATATGTTGGTAGACGCCGTGGCAGGACATGAGTTGTTGTCCTTTATGGATGGCACCGCAGGGTATCATCAGATTCCAGTTGCCGAGGAGGATAGACATAAAACCGCTTTCAGGTGTCCTGGGTTCGCGGGCGTTTTCGAGTATGTGGTTATGCCTTTTGGGCTGAAGAATGCTGGGGCTACTTATCAGAGAGCCATGAACCTGATCTTCCACGATATCCTGGGAAAGATTTTGGAGGTTTACATAGATGATGTGGTGGTGAAGTCTAAGAAGAAAGGGGATCACATCACAGACCTCAGGAAAGTCTTCGAGCGCATGCGACAACACAAACTTAAGATGAATCCCGCCAAGTGCGTGTTTGGGGTTCAAGCAGGAGATTTCTTGGGATTCATTGTCCATCAAAGGGGAATTGAGGTCCCTGAAGATAAAGCAAACGCAGTCATCAACGCTTCCCCTCCACCAACGAAGAAGGAGCTACAACGCTTGCTGGGTAAAATTAACTTCCTGCGACGTTTTATCTCTAACTCTGCAGGTAAGATCCAGCCCTTTTCTCCACTGCTGAAGTTGCAAGGACAGAAAGAGTTTGTCTGGGAATTTCAACATCAAGAGGCTTTTAACAAGATTAAGGCCTATTTAGCAAGCCCACCAGTGCTTGTTCCTCCTCGCGCTGGATTCCCATTGAAGCTATACCTTTCAGCAGCTGAGGCTTCCATTGGTAGCCTACTTGCCCAAGATGATGAGGGAGGTGTCGAGCATGCCATCTTTTACCTCAGTCGGACACTTACGGATTGCGAGACAAGGTATACTCCTATGGAAAAGCTGTGTCTCACGCTGTACTTTTCCGCGTGCAAATTGCGACACTACATGTTATCCTTTACTACGCGCATCATCGCTTAAACTGACCTGGTCAAGTACATGTTGTTGCGACCTATCCTGAGAGGACGCATTGGCAAGTGGGTATTAGCTCTATCTGAATTCTCGCTACAATACGTTCCACAGAGTGCAGTGAAGGGACAGGCTATTGCAGACTTTCTGGCCCATCACTCTATGCTGGATATTCCCCCAGTGAAGGAGTTAGAGATAGCTACCGCTACCGCAATTCGACCAGATTTGGCGCGCATCCCAGAATATGCCATCTGGCATCAAGCTACAATCTCCTTGCAACCCTGGGTATTATTTTTTGATGGTTCCAGAACCGAAACATTAGCAGGGGCAGGGGTTGTACTGGAAAACCCAGCAGGTGATCGTTTCTCTTATTCTTTCCAATTGGAGTTCAAGTGCACAAATAATCAAGCCGAGTATGAATCCCTTATCATTGGATTAGAGGTGTTACTGGAATTGGGAGTGAGGGACGTTCAGGTACGCGGTGACTCTCTGCTCGTGATAAGTCAGCTCCAAGAGAAGTACAGGTGCGTAAGCTGTCTGCTCATTCCTTATTTGAATCGCGCCATCGAGCTTTTGGATCAATTCGATGACGCGGATTTGGAACACATACCTCGCGAGCGCAATTTTGCGGCCAATGAGATTGCGCAGCTGGCTACAGGCATCACATTGAAGTATGGGGTTCGCGAGCGCATTCTGAAAGTCGAACGTCGCACGTTGCCTTCGTGGCTTGCGCGGCTTGACCCGCTAGACGATCCGGTAGTCGCAGTCCTGGAGCCTATTGACGTCGATTGGCGAGTTCCATTGATCAGTTACCTCAAGCAACCAGACCCTACGACAGACAGGAAGATACGTTTTCTTGCCTTAAACTATTTCCTCAGGAGTGACGAGTTGCGACGACGTGGGGAAGATGGCATAGACTTCTGATGTGTCTATGGCCGCGAAGCAAAGCGCTTAATGCGAGAAACACATGCAGGAGTATGTGGCGCCCATCAAGCGGGTCCCAAGATGCGCTGGCTTATTCGCAGACATGGTTATTATTGGCCCAGCATTTTGAAGGACTGTATCACGTTCGCGAAAGGATGTCAAGAGTGCCAGGCACATGGTCCGGTGCAACACGTTCCCAACATTCCCATGCAGCCTATTATCAAGCCTTGTCCTGCACGAGGCTGGGCATTGGACTTGATTGGGATGATTCCCCTCATTCTTCCCTCCAACACAAGTTCATCATTGTGGCCACTGATTTCTTTACCAAATGGGTCGAAGCTGAGCCTTTGACAGAGGCTTCAGGTGTCACTATTAGACAATTTATTTTTCAGAACATCATTTGCCGGTTTGGCATCCCTGAAGTGCTTGTCTCAGACAGGGGGGCAGCGTTCATGGGCGGTGCGGTAGAGAAGCTCGTCAACTACTTGGGCATCCTGTTTGTCCACAGTACACCATATTATGCCCAGTCCAATGGTCAAGCAGAGGCCAGTAACAAGATTATTATCACCATTATCAAGAAGATGCTTGCTGAAAACCCTCGCTTGTGGCACACAACGTTGTATGAGACTCTTTGGGCTTATCGCACATCCAAGAGAAACCCTACTGCTACAACACCCTATGCACTAATGTTTGGGCATGACGCAGTCTTACCCCTAGAACTCAACGTTCAATCCTTGCGCGTCCAGGATCAGCATCACCTGATTGGCGAAGATTATGTTCAAGCAATGTGGCAAGAGCATGAGGACTTGAGCGAGCAGCGCCTAGCGGCTTTGGACACTTTAGTGATGGAGAAACAGCGTATCGCCCGCGCCTATGATAAGAGGACGCGTGGCCGCAGTTACAAGGAAGGCGACCTTGTTTGGAAAGCAGTTCTGCCTTTTGGCGAGAAATTGACTGGTCGCGGTAAATGGACTCCGCGATGGGAATGACCCTTTGTTGTTCACCGCATTCTGGAGCGCGGGGCTTTCCATCTCAAGGATTTGGACGGCGCCATCCACCGCAATCCCATTAACGGACGCTTCCTGAAGAAGTATTACCCTAGTGTTTGGGAATACGAGGATCCTCCAGATCCTCTTTCTTTCCAGACTGGGGGGCAACCATAGTCTTCCTCGGCTCCCATCATCCCTTTAGGCCTTTCCTGTGGCCTTTGTTTCATGGATTTGCTTCGCCTACGAATACTAGGGGGGCAACACTCTATACATTTATTTTACAGAATCCCTTGACAACATGTGTTGAGAATTATATGTAATGGCCTATACATGAGGCCTTATTTTGGTGAACAGTTTACATTTTCAAATTCATAGACAATATGTGTCGAGAATATATATATATATAATGGCCTATACATGAGGCCTTATTTTATAACAGTTTTTTGAAGAATATTCAGAAACTTTCATTCATAAAGTGGCTTTGCGGCCAGAAGCATTACAAATCAAGATGATTACATTTGCGGTTTACAAGGCCAAAAGTGGCTTAATAATCATAAGAGTTGTAGATCTGCTGAAAATTTCTGGATCTTGTGATCTTGTGGTAAAAAAGGGGGTGGTTGAGCTTTGGTCATGAATACTCTTCCTCTCTTCACCCACATGCTCCTTTGATGTGAGTCACAGCTGCTCTCATTTGTACTGGAGGCAGATGGAAGGAAATAATCCATCCTAAACCTTCTAGTGGATTACCCTC
This sequence comes from Rosa rugosa, assembly GCF_958449725.1. Lineage (NCBI taxonomy): Eukaryota > Viridiplantae > Streptophyta > Magnoliopsida > Rosales > Rosaceae > Rosa > Rosa rugosa. The sequence goes on from NC_084824.1 coordinate 1,310,184, forward strand.
CGAGATGGAGATGGTTTGCAGGAGAGCGCGACTCACAACCACATCTACCTCCAGGGGAATGACAGAAGTCTGACAGTCTGTTCCCGGAGGTAGGCTGCGAAAGAAGAACAGTCGGCCTCGAGTGGCCTTCCTCCCTTCTTCCGCTTGCTCCAACGCGAGAAATCTGAGGAGAGGGATCCCTCAGAATCAGGTTCCGCCGCGTTAGGAGCGCCGCGTGTTCTTCGGCCTATTGGAAACCGAAGAATCCCAGCCGGATTCCCAGAGACCAAAGACATGCGGATGGACCTGAGATTAGGCCATAAGACCTACCCAGGCAGTGAGATTAAGCCATAAAACCTAAGGATTTGAGGTTGAGGCTGAGATCGTGAGGAGAAGATTTCAGAAACAAAAGGAAGAGAAGTAGGGTTTGTGAAACTATTACTGGCGAGGCCATATTTGCTTGAGTTTTTTCTCCTCGAAGTGCAGGTATTTATAGGACCAGTCTCAGTGGTCTTGATTGCGCGATGGGCAGTTGGAATATGTTCAGTGCCATCAATATGAGTATCGTTGGAATTGAATGCAAAGATCTCGGAAATGGAGATAATTGAAAGCGCGTGGGAAGCGGGACAGTTTCCAAGGAGGTAACCGCTTTGTTTCGAGATTATCTTTGCAAAACAGTTTCAAAGGCAATAAAAGCAAGTTAAATGCTAAATTGCTTGAAAAATAAGTTGAACAGATATTTGGGCCAAGCAATGTGGGCTAAATATTTAGATTATTAATAATTATATTGTTCGTACAAATATGGGCTTGGGATTAGAATATCAGAGGCCCAGAAGTCTTCGACCTGCATGGGTCAAGCGAAGAAAGAGCTTATCCAGGCGAAAACTAGCATCCGCGGCGGCTTGTGCGGCTTGTTGGGCAGCTACTCGAGCTTGAGCCAGTTCTTGGGACAACACCTCGAAGGCAGCAAGGGGTTGTTCTAATTGAGGCTCCGCATGGACGAGCCTAGCAGTGACATCAGTCAACCGGGCCTGAAGGGCCTGAATCTGGGACCTTAAATGGTTCCTCTTGATCGTCAGATCTCTGATGAGGTCAGCTTGGTCACCTAAGAAATCGCGCGCGTTGTCTGTTCGATGAGTAAGGGCCTGGTAGTGTGCTTCGGTCTGCCTGGCTTGAGCGCTCGCGACCGCCCTCTCATTGAGCCCTTGTGGGAGTTGCTGCAACAGCTGGTCAACCTCGCGAAATTGATCTTCAGAGACGGCGCCCTCGCGGAGAAGCACTCTCAGATATTCCAAAACTTTCGCGGGCGCCCCAGGAATTAAAATGTCAGGGCCCAAGAGGCGGCGAAGCCCTTCTCTGGCGTCGTCTACAACCCCATGTGGGGTCACTTCAAGCACGCGAGCTAACCGTTCTAAAGTGGACGGAGTAGTTTGCTCAGCAACAGGGGCCTCAAGAGGCTCCGCAACAGGTACTGCCTCTGGCATTGGCTCAGGCAGTACTCTTATCTCCTCGACTTCAATGACTTGGGGGGCATGAGGAGCAGGTTCTTCACCAACCACATTGGGAGCAGGTTCAGCAGGAGCCTCATCCGCTATTTCTCTGACTACCGCTTCTGCATTTGGACCCTGGAAAGAAACATCTTCAGAATAACCAAATCAAAGGTAAAGATAAAACTTCTGGTTAAAAGAAGTACCTCTTCAGCTGGTAGCTCGCGGGAATCTGCTGTTGATATTGGGGCAGGCTCACCGGAAGTTGGAACTGAGTCGGGTACTCCTGATTCTAGAAGGAGAAGTGGTTGCTCGGGGGGAATATGGAGAAGTGGCAGACTTTCTTCAGGCTCATGCGAACTGTCGTCTATGACTTGCGCCGAAACTACAACCAACTGCATGTTGCTTGCAGCATTGATTGCAGAGGGAGGATCATCAGTGTTTTCTTGGGCTGGCGTGCCAGATACACCCTCGCTGGCGGCAGAAGAGCCTTCTCCAACTTGCCTACGACGAACCTGAAGCAGAGAAAAGTTGTCATATATGGCAAAACAAAGTGTCAATACCCACTTTAGAGAGGAATATTTCCGATCGATCAGCGACTGGTTCATCTGTTGCCCAAGGACCAGTCCGGAATTCAGCGCGACTGCGTTTGCGTGCCAAAGCAGCAGCGATCTGGCAAACAAACCAAATTAGAATTTGAGAAGGCTGCCAAATTATGCGTGTTGAGAAGAAAGTCCTTACAGTTTGAGGATCATCATCATCAGAGGAGGAGTCCTCTACTTCAAGCTTGCTCAGCTTTGCTTTCTGTTTAGCGGCCGGGCCAGTGGCTGAAGGAACACCTGCGGCGCGATGGCTTGAAGGCGGTGCGCGCCCCTGTTATGAACTTTGAGTTAAGAGTTTGAAGTTGAAAATGATCAAGGAAACAACGAATATGAACTTACCTCTGGAGGAGGCTCGCGAATTGCAATTCCAACCTGAACCAAGCGTGGGGCTCGCGTGGGTCGCGGAGCCGGTTCAGGTGGTGGAGGTCTTTCTTCATTTTCATGGAAGTGAGCGAGTTAACATCGTAAGGATATCTCAGTTCTTCGAAGATGGCCGCGAAGAGTTCGTCGTCTCTTTGCCTCCAGCAGTTAACAGAGACTTCCCTCCACCATTGATCATAATCTTCAGCGGTCCCGTCTATGGGGACGATATCAGCCGCCCAGTCAGGGAGATCGACCAGCGCGAGCATGCTTTGTTCGGGCGGAGGTCCAGTTAAGGGGCCAATCCGGCGCCAAGAAGTGTTGTAGTTCCAAGCATCATAGAGGGGAAATTGCACCAATTGGACGAGGCCAAACTGGCGAGCAAAGTAATTGGGAGCATAAAGCTTATAGGTGAGTTTATCAACAGCGAGCCTAATATCTGAGCAGGAGATAGCGCGGCGAAAAGCCAAGCGCGCGCGATCGCTATAACCAGGTGCTCCGGGAAGGAACCCATTTTCAAGAGGAGCGGGGAATCTCCTACTAAGTATTAAATCGCAGTACGACATTTCATGCAGGAGATACAAGTATGAGAAGCACTCAGAATATGGTGGAGATATGTACCTCGCTTCACGACAAAACCATTGACCAAGAAGGGCATCAGATGGTGGTAATAGAGGAATGTCGTCGCGGCGGAAGAATGGAAAGTAGGTTTGGATCCAGAAGTCAAGAATCCAAAAGGGGCCAGAAATGCTAGTCTCGAAGGGATGCATTGTGGCCTGGTATAAAGTGCGATAGAGGGCACCCAGCGCTGGTTGTCCTAGCCCCACGCGGCGGCCGTTGTAGAGGGTCGTTGCTAGAAGAGTCCAAGCGCCAGTGGGCTTACAAGCAGAAGTACATAAAATGAACTTGCAGAGCCAGTACTCAAGGAAAGCAATACCACCAGTCGCATTGCGCTCTTTGCGATAGTGGGTTACCCACCGCGGATAGGAGCCGCTGTGAGCACTGCGACCGGTTTGGGCCATGGTGGCGGTGAAGGTGTCAGAATCGAATTGACCATGCAGGTAGGGCTCGCCATCGATGGGTAACCCAGTAATGGTAAGGATGTCCAACAATGTTATACTCATTTGGCCAAATCGAAAATCAAAGGTGTTGGTGGCAGTATGCCAAAAACAAAGAAAGGCAGCAAGTGGTGAGCGATTCCCACCGCGAGGAAGGCGAAAGTATAGATCGATGGTGTGGGTAATACATGCCCTATCCCAGCGAGCCAAATCTCGTGCTCTTACTCCACGGTACCAGGAACGCTCCTCTGGATTGATGTGGGACGGCCAATGCCCTATTTTTGCTCGATGATTGTGCGCACTCCAACTGCTGAAATCTGCAGGGGTCCTCCGGAGGACTTGGGCGGGTCGACGAATGGGCAGACTATAGAGGACGACGGCGTCGTCAGGAATGGAGTCTCGCGGTGTCGGACCCAGCCCGGCGTGATGGTTTGAAAGCCTGAGAAGCAAAGGTCTCTGAACGGAAGTATGAGCGCGACAGCGGGCACCGATGTTGACTCCCCAGGTGCGAGCGATGCCATCAGTGAGTTCTTCTTCCTGATCGATGATCACCTTCTTTGGTGGAGCCATTTCTGGGTTTCTACAAAGTGGTTTTGGAGCAGGAGTCTTTCTGGGTTTAAGAGACTGGAAGGGTTTCTGATGTGACAGGCCTAGAGTGGCTGCGGTATTTAAATAAAAGATTTTGTGAGGGAAACGATGCGACGAAAAGACGTTTTGCCAAGCGAATAGACGCAACCCTCATTAATTGCATCGTTTTGATCATCAGACGTGTCGTTTTAGTCCCCTTCAATCAGTTACAAATATGGGCCTGATATCGGGGCCTGGGGGGCAATGTTTGAGCCCAAAAGTAATTTTGGCAAGATCCTTTAGTGGATTTAGCAGAACGGGCCGATACCTGCGGCCCAAAAATAAGCCTACTCGGGTTTGGGTTTCATCTTCACCCATTCCGTGATCCATGAGGAAAACGAAACCTTATTGGAGTCAGGTAGCGAGGATTGAATAGGAAACTTCAATCAATATCCCTTCTATGACAAGGAACAGTCGAAACCCTAGGTATATATACCAGGTTTCAAGGACAAAAGAAGGACCTCTCTCAAATCAATCAATCCCAGCGATTACAAAGCCTCCCCGGAGCAAACCTTCAACCTCGTTGAAACCCGGTGACCGCACGCCAGTCCTAGTCTCTCCAAGAGCCGACTGTCAGCATCACCAGATCAACCCGGCGACCGTACTATCAGTCCTAGTCTCCCCAAGAGCCGACTGCTAGCGCAACTGCCACCGTTACTACCAGCGAAGCAAGGGTAACGCCCTCGCAACCCAGCGAAGCTAAAGTCACGCTTTAGCACGAGCCCGTGCTTTCTCCCAAACTTCCCAGTGATTGCTCTGCTTAGTCTACAATACTAAGTATCGATTTTGGTGACTGAAGAGATCACACCCAAAGTCCTTATCCGTAAGGCAAAAGTCCTTTTCCGAAAGGCTAGAGAAGAACCCTGTGACGAGGTTGGTGCTCTCCTCGTCCACAGCACTTGAAGAAGAAGTCAGGTCAAGGGACTACCCCAACGACTGCACCCCGCGGTGCTGGCACGCCTGCGCAATCACTCGCTCAAAAGAGACAGTTTGCAAGCCAACTGGTTTTGGTGCCAAACAGGTCTAGATTGTTGGAAACAAAAACACCTAAAAAACACACTTTTTTTTAGGTGTTTTTGTTTTACAAGCTTCGAATTAACAATGGATCACTACTTCCATACTTTAATCGGATTTTGGAGGCACAACGAAATTGGATGAAATCGAAAGAATCAATTGTACTTATTTATAGAGCTTTCCATACATATAGGAGTGATTACTCTGTTGGCTTTTAAGTTTTAGGGTGTGAAATGAGCGTGGCGAAAAGATGTATAACATCCCACATGGGGAAAATGAGACATTTGCCAATTGGTTTTGGGTGTAAACCCCAGATTATTTTATCATGGTATCAGAGCGGGTTACCCACATGTGCATGCCTCACGGCCACACGGGCTCCACGTCACCCAAAGTTGTCTACGTGTATGGCTTGAAAATTCACCACACGTGCGGGGGCGTGTTGAGAATATATACATCCCACATGGAAAAAATGGGACCTTGCCACACAAAGTTATCCACTTGTATGGCTTGAAAATTCGCCACACGTGCGGAGGCATGTTGAGAATTATCCACGTGTGCATGCCGAGAATTACCCACGTCTGCATGCCTAACGGCCACACGGGCTCCACGTCACCCAAAGTTGTCCACGTGTATGACTTGAAAATTCGCCACACGTGCGGGGGCGTGTTAAGAATATATACATCAAATGGGAGAGCCACTCTATCCATTACCAATTGGTTTTGAATGTGAACTCTAGATTACTTTATCAAAAGAAAGCCTACTTGGTGAATCAATTCTTATTATTACATCATCCTCACCACCCAATTGGTTTTGAATGTGAACCCTTGGTGAATCAATTCTTATTATTACATCATCCTCACCACCCAATTGGTTTTGAATGTGAACCCTAGATTACTTTATCAAAAGAAAGCCTACTTGGTGAATCAATTCTTATTATTACATCATCCTCACCACCAGATTCATCACTGGAATCATCTATTACCACATGACTTCCTTTTGGGTTTGTACTAGACTGTCCTGGAGGAGTTATTTTCTCAGCGAATTTTCTCACTTCCAGATTCTTTCTGACAGTAGACGCCCCTTCTGATCTGACAGAAACAAGCGGACGAGAATTGGATAATGGAACATTTGGATATGACACCGTATGTGATGGTTTAGTAGGACCACTTCTCGGAAAACTTCGAGTACGGAGGCGGACGTTCACCTAATTTGGACAACATAAAGGAAAGAAGAGAGTAATTAAGAAGTGCTAAGACTTGAAAATTTACACACTTCCAGAGATTAAGAAAAGCAAAATCACGTGCACTAATTATTTTGGATGACGACTTTATAAGTTCGAAACAAAGAATGGTGCAGGTTCAATGCAAAGCTACGAATATCCAAAGTAGTGCAGCATAAATTGACCAAACATACCATGCTGCCATATATGCTCAACTGCATTGCCCTTGTAGATAAGCTGTCAGCTTGTTGGTTAGTCCCTTCAGGACTCTGCTTTTGTTGCTTCGGCTTAAAGAACTGTTCAGGCCAACTCATAAGTGGTCTTATTTCTCTACTAAGACTTCTGAGTGGATGATCAACTCCATGTGACAAAAAAGAGGACGTCCCTCTATTTAGAGTACTGTCAGATTCAAATGCTGCCATGTTGAATACAATCACTCTTGATCTTGTTTCAACAAGATAACTGGATCCTTGATGGGAAAAACTGGCTCCTTGACGAGAAAAACTGGTTCGGGATCCCATGGTGCCTGTTAACATCAACAAGCAAAAAGAAAAAGAAAAAAAGTAATGAGTAACTTGGGGCCTGTATTCTTCCTCTTGGTCCAGGTGCGTTCATTGTAGTCATATAAAGTATGCTGTATGTTAAAATTTCAATTTGGAGAATACATCAAGAAATAGGATTTAATGTTACCTAATGTTTCCAGATTTTGGAAGCTTTGGTAACTGCGTGAGGACAATAGAGGTGCAGGTGATGTAATCAGTTCTTCTTGGATGCCTTGGGTCTTGACAAATCCTTCTAATAGAAACCCAATGGAATGGTAAGGAATTTCGACAAACTCTCCCCTTATGTAAACAGTCGTTGTTGACCTTTCAGCAACAAGAACTCTTAAATCTTGCATTGACATCTTCTCAAACTTTTGTGGAAGGAGAAGTTTCAGAAGCATAATAGCACTTTCCTAAAAGCAAATTAAACTAGATCAAATTAGTGATATATAATAGTTGCATTCTATTTCCGAAACTCCTATCATATTATCTTCTTACATTTGCCATGTTAACACATCAAACTCGATATTCTTTATATTGTTATTTGGACAGTGATGGATATTTATCTCGCACATGTAAGCAAACAGTTCCATAATTCCCTTACACCGTTTTAGTAGGTAACAAGAAAGAGGATGGCAAATGTAACAAGAACGAAAGTTTAGTGTCCCAATACCTGCCATAGGAAGTCTTCTACTGAAGGATCAGACCTGAGCATTGAATGTATCTCGTGATTTTCAATGAAAAAGCACAGAACCACTGAATCTGTGATGATATCACAAATATAGGGCTTTCCAGTAAGCACTTCATATAGGCCCAAAGTACTCCCATGAGTAAAAGTTGGATGCAGTGAATGCTTGTTTTTCATGCTCTTACTTGTCCACTGCCAAATATAATTCTCATTCATCATATTATTCATCAGTAACGTCAGAAAATAGTGCCACAACTGACTTTAATTACCTTGACTACCCCAGTGGAAATAAGCCAAATACCAGTAGGCTTGGAGCCCTCCTTGTAAAGTGTCACACCACGTAATTTCATTGTTTCCTTAGTAGAACCTTCAAGTTGTTCACGAACTGAAGAAGGCAGAGCCCCCATCAGAGGATTGATATTAATCAAATCAGTTATTTTTGGAACCTTTACCATCGGGGGATTCCTTAGAAGCTTTTTCAGGTCAGTCTGCATGAAAAACAAAATAATAATTTTCATCATGATAATGATTCACAAATGAAACAAGTATTATAGATAACGAAAACATCACTAAGAGGCACCTGGACAGCATCATGAAGATGGAGCATCTCTTTTTCTTCCAGCAGGCCAACCTTCTCAAGGTTTTGGAGATAATCAATTAAATGGTTCAGAACCGAGTATGTTACTTGTCTTGTTTTCACAACGCGCAAAACCTGAAAACAGTCGTACAAAATTTTTACATCAAAGATAATCTCATGACCATATATTCTTCCTATGCAAGTATTTTAAACAGAAATTGTGAGGTCCAATGGACTGGCTACAGAACTTACAAAAAGGAATCCAGTACAAGTATCATAGCACAACAGAAGGAAAGTTAACTAACAAACCTGAGGAAATGTAACACGAACATCTTCCAGGAATTTCTTTGCTTCTTCTCCTTCTGCCTCACTTTCATTAATGATGATAGAAGCAATATCACTATCACCTAAGTGCGTAATCAGATGTAGGCAAATCATTATCACTAATTCACTATCAACCTCCTTTGCAAAACCGTTCTGAAGAACTCAACAAGTCAACATATACATAAAAAGTCTCCAGTTTAAAACACCCCAAATTTTAAATGCTTTATTAGTATTCAGTAATCAATATCATTGGAAATTAAAACTGAAAACAAAAGGAATTGGTTTGAACTGGCAGTCAGATGTGACACGATTAAATACAATTTTTTATGGGTAAAGAACTAAAGACTGTAATAAATACTAGGAAAGATTTATCACCTATAAAATCATGGAGTTGCTGCCTTGCTATTCTATGGGCACGAAGAAAGGCAGCACAAATGGAACATGCAGATTCCAACCTTTCCACAGTAAAATAGGTTACCAACTTCTGAGGGCAAATGCTTGTTTGAAGAAACTTGTAGTAATTTGGGAAATGAACTTGAGATTTTAAACCTTTCCAGTCACATAAAGGCTCATTTGAAACCAAGTCAAATGCTTCATCTACAGATTGCATCAAAATATTTGCAGTAGATTTTGTAATCCTTCCCTCATCAAGCAAGGTCCAGTAAGCAGCTTGAACTCCTGATATTAGAAATGAGTTGTTACTAGCAAATGATGTCACAGTCAGTATAGAAACCTTAAATTTATACCAGGGCTTTTCCAACACAAATTTAGTAACAAGTGGTAGGAGCGAAATAATAAAAAAATACAAAATTAAATAAAAATTATTAAATTTACCATTCAAATGGCGTTCACGTATATCTTTCAAATTTGTAATGTCCAGGTTATTATCACTTTCATCTGCAGTATGAGGGTGTACAGGTTCACTGTCCACATCATTTAAGCTTGTAATGTATCTTTTCACTGTGGGCCAATCAGCAGGCCCCAATTCCTCGTCATCTCCAAGATCACCAAAAGCCTCTAATGCTTTGTTCAACATTTCATATTTCGTGTAATGCAGTATGCGCCTCTGTTATATAAAAAATAAATAAAAAATGGGTATAAATAGAGGGAAGCTTTTTCCGAAACATTGATATGGTCCTCAAGGAAAAATTTCTTGGCATCTAACAGAAAAGTTTAGAAATGATATGGGACACATATTGAGTGTTAGAGCAGCCCAAGCTGACATGAAATTCCAAAAGTTGGTATTGGTGATGCCTAGCATTGTTTGAAGCTATTAAACTCTAGTATCCCTTTCAAACAGTTAAGCACATGAATACCATACTGCCCTTTCACATGTAACAGAAAGTTTGAGATCATATCTTATTTGAGTGTTGGACCTTAGCTTTGTCTACCCGAGAGAATGTGAGGATCAATTTTAGGTCACTGATACAATGTTGTGCTAACCAACTTGTAAATCTTGGTTTTGCTAAAAGTTAATACTAGAATCAGTTTTGAAGTTTTGAGATTGTAGCCTCCAATTCCGATGTTGAAAAAAGTGCCCAAGTTACTAAGGTTGAAGTTATAATTTATATTCAAAAGGTTTTAGAGTCAGATGAGACAAATATCGAGTTGTAGTGTAAAGACAATCCAGGGTATATTCAGGAATAGTAGAATCCTCACCTTAGCTGCTGATAGCCTATCCATTGCTAGAAAGTGTAAAACGAATTGTGTGGTTGAACCATTCACAATAAGTGTCAAGAAGACAATTCCACCAGTGAAGAAAACAAACTGCAGAGATGAAAACAATAATATATCAGCAACCTGCAACCCACCCTTAATATATTTACCATCTGGTGCCCAGATTTCATTAATTTGTTTGCAAACCTATCATACAGAACATATATAAATCTGTGTGTGTGTGTGTGTGTGTGTGAGCATGAAATTCCAAACATATACCCGGACTCCTGTGTCGGAACTGAGAAGCGTAGAACTGTCACTAGTACGCTACAAAAACAAAAGTAAATCAATTAGAAGCAATCAACCAAAGAAAAAAAAATGGAAAGGTTCACAGGGTGCTAATGTGAATTGGGTCAAAAACCAACTAGGGGTAAAGTTAATGTTCCCTTAGTACAAACGTAAATTAGTAACAGCTTACCTTAACCGATAGTGCAAGTGATAATGCTACAGCGCCTCGCAGACCTGACCATATGAGGATTATAGCCTCCTTCCAATCTAAACCATAGCCAAAATACCGAAGCAAGGGAAATGATACTCCAACAACTATAATCCGCGAAATTTGTACATAAACATACAGAAGAACAAGATAGGCCCAAGATTTTCCTGAAATAAAACTAGTTAGAGTTACAGAAATTTGGTAAAAATAGACATATAAAGTAAGGAAGCATTAATACTAGGGACCTATTTTGAAGGATAAGAATACAGTAAGGGAAAAGGGTGAAATACAACATGAAAATAAATAATCTTAAATTTCAAACAGACTAGTATACAATTATGCAGAATATCAAATATACAATATGTATAGATCTCGACACTTCATTCTCATCTGCCTTGGCAGATAAGGCTCATTTTAAGTCTTGCAAATTTTCAATTGCTACAATAATTTACTAATGAAGCCACTTTGAATGTTGTCCTTAGCTGACATCTTCAATTTGATGCCTCAATTAACCTAGTTCATAATTTAAGCATTCATCACAGACATGGCTGATAGTGTGATTATACTTCTCTCATATAACTGCCTAAGATAGTTTCTTTTCACATTGGTCCATGAATAAAGCCACAGGGTGGAAGGCTGACTATGCTCTCAACTCCTTTCTCACTAATTCATCTTTCTTCATGTCGCTTATCTGCTATCTTTTCTTTACTGTTTTTGGTAAAAACTTTCTTCTTTTTTCACTCTGCTAGTTCACCATTAACACACTCAGAGTTGTAGACACATACATCAGCAATTCCATCTAAGTAAGTATGACCACACCGTAACATAAATTAAAGGGTTTGCAGTGCATGCAGGAAGAAATACACACACACACACATATCATAAGAATAGTGTGTGTGTGCGCGCTTGTATATATAGCTATAAGAATAGTGAGCATTTACCATTTCCCAAAATATTATCAGTATCTAGAACACCTTCGGCTATAACAACTCCGCTGAAAAGGGAAAGAGAAATTGCTTCTTAATGTATGTAGCTAGTGCATAAGGCATGGTATAGTAATTACTAAAAGTTAGTTATGCTGCTTTCCATTTTATTACTGGCTTACTGCCACCAAATAAAAATGCTCTTACCTCAAGATGAAAATTAATGTATTAGCAATGTAGGCAATCATTTCCCTGCCAAAAGATGCGTAGAGTATGAGCAGATCATCATTTCAAAAGAGAAAATTAGTCACTGACTCAATTAGCACTTCAATTTTCAATAGCATGTCATCAACAACTTACAAGTATACTCCAATAATCTCCAGGTTAAATTAATTCTTTTAATAGAAATGAACAATTCACAACTTTCCTGTGCTCTCTGTTTCAGTAATTAAAAAGAAGAATAGGGATCCACTGATCACCGGAGTTTGATTTATGAAAACAAACAGGCTACTTTATTTCGGATTGATAATCAGTGTCTTTCTGATTTAGAAATTAATAACAATAATATCTATTATCAATCACTTGGCCCCTTGTTTCATAAGTCAAACAGGCTACTTCCAATTGAAAACCACAACTAAAAGATATACCAGAAATGATGTAAGCTTTGCTGGCTTTCACCCTTAAAAGCTGTCTTTGCAACCGCAGCATAAAACCTGTCAGAAGAGTATATTATTAAAATGATGTATCCAAACTGCGCAACGGAATTCTTTCAGACCATTTAGCTTACATTCCTAAAGTCATCACTGTCAAAACGCCAGACACAGCTGCACCCTCTTGAGCCTATTGCACAGGGAAAAAAGAACCATCTTCAGTGTCTCCATAAACATATTATGCAGGGAAACCACTAACTATTAACCAAATTACAAATTCAACAGTGTAACTGAGACCTCAGAAATATCTTTGCGTTGCAAAAGAGGAGGGACAAAGACAGCTTATTGCAGGCATTGGTTATTTTAGAGTTATATATATTATGGAAACAACAACAAACAGAGACAAAGAACCATCAAAAAAGGATCTGACATAAAAGTAGTCAACTAACTAGTCATCTGTTAACTAATTGCAGAACCATCTCTATCCCTTTTATGACAGGTTGCTAGACTAATAATTTGCAAGCAATGTACGCACATTTTGACACACAGGAACAGAAATTAGGCATGCCAATCATATGAACATAATCAATGAAGCATCCCAATGTTGGAGAGGAACATACAGTGAAGTAGGCCACATAGCTCACAGCCACTGTTAGTGTGATCTCTATCACAGTGTCATTGAAAATGAACCCAAGCCACAGGACAGATATTATACCAAAAGCAAGACCAATACCTACACTGGACCAATTAAAAAAAGTTATATAATCAGAGAAAAACAGTCCTCCTTGCTCAAAGAAAATATGAGACATACGCTCCAAATGCAACTTCAGATAGAAATTTAATTATGGCTGCCCAGTCATAGCTCTTTCCGAGGACCATTTGATAGAATAGCTGATAAACCACAATTGCTGTCCTGAACATGACATTAAACAAATTCAGAGGAGAGAAAACATGTACTAGTTAACATTATAAATGAAAACAACAATAATTCCACACATTAACCACCATGGGTTTCTCCTTGACAATATATTGAATTAGTATAGAATAGAGAGCATCTGGCAAGAAATAGTACTAGATTACTGAAAATATATACCCATCATTCATCAAGGACTCTCCTTCGATTATTGTACTCAGTTTTTTGCTTGCACCAAGCTCTTTTAATAGAGCAACAACAGCCACGGGATCAGTAGCACTCAAAAGTCCTCCCAACAACAATGATGTTTTCCAAGTCCAGCCATAAGGGAAAGTGAGCTGCAATAATATGCCACAGCATAAATATACAACCCAAAAATATAACCTAAGCAAGTTGTAGAATACCTTCAAAGCAGATCCAAGACAGAAGGTTGATATCAAAACACCTGGGCCAGCTAGTATAATCATTTGAAGAATACACCTCTGCATGAAAAAATGGACAAAAATCAGCAGGTTCGTTTCATGTCTGACCATAATTTCAAATCAGCCAGTGAGTTTGCACAAAATCACAAGCAAGAATTGCAAAAAGGTTGTTTTGCTTATGCTATACATATGTTTCTGACTATTAGCAATTGTGCAATGTCCTTAAGTATACAATAAGCCGATGCTCTATATCCAAAAAGTTGTAGATAAATGTCATGAGCTTTACATGCCTGTAGCATATTAAAAATGTATGAGCAAGAAAAGAAACCTTTATTTGGTGCACTTCCAAAGAAAATGAACTCTCAAAAAGAAGGGCAGGAAGAAAAACGGCCAATAGAAGGTCAGGATCAATAGATGCCCCTGCAAAATAAAAAAAATCATGCTGCTTATCAGAGGTGTATAACTATAAGAAGGTCCACCAAGTGTGCAAACAAAACAAAAAAATTAGTAAAAGACTAACATAGGATGCCAATCCTGTAATAGGTGTTGCAATCCTATATCAGCAAAGATGCAGTTGGAACTTACAAATTCGAATGCCATCCCCAATCTTGCCCAAATGATGGTGTGTACCATATTCTGCATGTTACTCAATGATTAGTTAAGTAGTTATTAATGGAGACAAACAGTTTATGGTCAACACCAAAATTCCTTACAAAACTAAACTCGGCATTCTTCATTATACTACATGTCATTTACTCTCTATCCCAACAAGCATTGTTCATAACTTATCATGGCACCACTATCCCCCTATCACTTCATCATTTTGCAGCTTCTATCACAGAAGAATGGTATTCTAACCACCAAAATACAAAAAGAGTAGCGACAATTAACATAAGCAAATTTCTTTCTGCAACTGTTTTCTTTTTAGCTGGCATGTATATCCTCCACATGTTAATGAAGCCCCTCATTTTCAACATTTCCCAACTTAGTATCCGCCATTCTAATATGGACTTGCTAGTTTTCTCACCTCTTGGGCTCTTGGCATCCAAAAATCCCCAAAGAAAAAAAAAATAACACTCAATTTATGATACTCTTCTTGAACCACCAACCAGTGCACTATCAAAACTTAGAAAAAAAAAAAACAAAAAAAAAAATTAATAATAGTAATAAATACAATAAAAACAAGAATAGTACATGCTCGATTCATCAACTCTCTCTCTCTCTCTCTCTCTCTCTCTCTCTCTCTCTCTTTTCCAGAACTAGATCACCGAACAAAGCAAAGCTCAAACGTATTAACATTTCACTATAAACTACATCAAAATTTCACTACAGAAATTAGCTGTATCACTATCAAATTGAGTAAGCAGAGAGATAGAGAAGAAGAAGACGGACCTATGGAACCGATGGCAATACCGAGAATTAGAAGAGCGACGGTGTAGGGCACTCTGGTGCCACGCAACACATGCCTGCATGCGATTCCTAACACCAAGCACAGTCCGACGAATGCGACAGCGTCCGACGGACTCGAGCTATCGTCTTCTTCCTCGGCCAACAATCTGAACGGCATGGCAGATTCCGTCACCGTCGCCATTTTTCAATCGGAGCCCTATAATTTAGTTACCGCCCGCCGAGAGTTTTACGAAACCTTTTCTGAAAAAAAAAAAGCTTCAGAGTTTTCAGTCGTCTTGAGCTCGGAGTTGGACACTCGGGTGCCCAATATATAATCCGAGTATTGACTGATAAGGTCACTGCCTGTCACGTCTCGTTGGCTTCTATTGGCGCCTTGGGAGAGCTCTCTGATTCGTCTGTGTTCCGGATGCAGTGTCACTCTATCTTTTTTTTTCTTTGTTTAGTTCACGAAACCGGCGATTAAGATATTAATAGTCAGAGTAGATACCTCAACTCTCAAATACCCAAAGACATATTTTGATATCAACGTGATACTTCCGTCAAAAATTCCTAACGGGACCGTCTGTTTGCTGACGTGGCAAGCACGTGGGTCCTATGTGATATTTTTATCAAGAGTAAAATTGTCTTTCTCTACTAATTAATTAATTAAAAAAACAAAAACAAAACAAAACAGATCTCTCTCTTTCTCTCCCCCTTTCGCAATCTGATCCTCTCTCCTTTCTCTCTCTCCACCATGGTCGCTTCCTCCTACCCAAAAACCCCAAATCTGGTCCTCACACATCATATCTCATACCCATCCGCCTCGAATCCACCAACTACTTTATCTGGTCCTCATCTCATGATCACCATCTTCACCGCCCACGGCCTATACTACAACGTCGACGTCACCATCAAAACCCCCGACAAATTCGCCCTCAACGCCGGAGTCGAACCCACCGCGCAGCTCACCTCAGACTTCAAGCTCTGGCGCCAGTACGACGTCGGATTTGCAGACGATTACAAAGGGAGGCGACTTGGTGAATGTGTATGTGGGGAGGATTGATGAGATAAGAACGAAGCTCTCGTCTGGTTTGATTGGGGAGGATTCTAATTTGGCGATAACCGAGAAGGCGACGACGAATTTGAGGGCGACGACGAGCCAATTGACTGTGAGCGTGTAACTGTGGTGGAGGTGAAGTCTGAGGTAGGTGGTGGAGGCCAAATCGTTAATGGGTCCGACCCAATTGATTGTGGGCTTGGTAGTGTGGTGAACGTGAAGTCTGAAGTTTCAGAAAATTTGAGGAGTTCTATTGAAGAAGAGTTGGGAAAGGTTAGTTTGGTTGGAGGGAATGAAGAAAGTTTGGTTCTTGATAGTGGGAATGAAGTGAGTGAGGATTTGGAGACCAAAATCGAAGGTGTGGAGGGTGTGAAGAGCAAAATGGAGAGTGGGATTGAGAGCGAAAGTTCGGAGTCGGAGAGTGAGAGTTCATCAGCAGCATCATCTTCTTCGAGTAGTAGCTCTAGTGATGAGGAGGAGGAGGATGAGAGAGAGTGATGATATGGATGAGGAGAAGGATGGAGAAGGGAATGTGAAGGCGGAGGCGGAGAAGGAGGGCAATGAGGAGGCTTGTGAACTTGAAGAAGGTGAGATAAGTGGTGCAGAGCAGATAGGTAATGGAAGTGGTGATGAGGAGATTGACCGTGAAAGTTTTCAGGTGGGATTCCAATTTTGGGAGTGGAGATGGGAGATTGAAATTTTGGATTAGAAGTTGAATTGTTTGTTCTTGTTTTCAGACATTGTTTGTTCTTGTTTTCTCAATTTGAATTGGATTAGAAGTTGTCAAATTGCTGCATTTGCATGTAATGTGAGATTCTTGATGTTGGGGGCGGTACGTAACTGTGGTTGGGGCTGAGCTCACGTTCGAGACCGAAATCGGAATTCATTTTGGGGTGAGTGGTTGGTGGCTGGTGGCGGAGGTTGCGGCGGTTTAGTTAGAACAGAAGAAGAAGAAGAAGAAGAAGAAGAAGAAGAAGAAGAAGAAGAAGAAGAAGAAGAAGAAATGAAAAGAAAAAGAAAAATAAAAATGAATTAACAAAAACAAAAGGGTAAGTTGGTCATTTAACTTCTTTTTTTTGTCTCCACGTGCTTGCCACGTCATCAAATAACGGAGCCGTTAGGAATTTTTGACGGAAGTATCACGTTGATATCAAAATATGTCTTTGGGTATCACATTGATACTTTTGAGAGTTCGGGTATCAAATTGGCCTTGGCAGCATAGTTTGGGGACGGTGATTGAATTTTTCTCATATTATTAACAGATCATGAGGGATGGGGCTGGCGGGAGAGAACACACTTTGAGGGGGTAATTTTGGATTAGAATTTTGAATGCAAGACTTTAAAAGTTTAGAGATGCTATGGTAAAGAGAAATTCTTTTATACCACTTAACAGTGCGGCTCACTAGTTAAAAATTAGAAAATTTTATTCTTATTCTCAAATTACCCTTGCTTTTTAAAAGTGAAATATGCAAAATATCCCCTTACGTGATACGGTTGACGTACGCAAGAATCTCTCTCTCGTAAAAAAGCAAAGAATCGTGGTGAAATGATCATTTCGTATGATTTTGTTGAAAATAGTGTTACTTTAGACATGAAAATGTTGCCACAAGCCTCCAACCATACTTACTGTTTTAAAGAATTTTTGAAATGTTGACGTTTGTGTTGTAAAATTTAGGAAAAATTTCGCAAACAGTACACCAAGTAAAGGCCACTAATAATTCTTATACATAAAGTTCCAAACCAAACATTTCGGTACACGAAATCTGAAACCTAATCCACTATCAGTACACGACGTCAATTTTTGACACCAAAATGTCCATTATGTCCTCAGTTCTTTTTTTTTTTTAATAAATTTTTTTTTCTGTTATTTTTTTTCCTTCGTTTTTTCTGTTATTTTTTTTTCCTTCATTTTTTCTGTTATTTTTTTCTATTATTTTTTTTCCTTCTTTTTTTATGTTATTTTTTTTCCTTCGTTTTTTCTGTTATTTTTTTTCCTTCATTTTTTCTGTTATTTTTTTCTATTTTTTTTTCCTTCATTTTTTCTGTTATTTTTTTTCTTCCATCGTTTTTATCTCTTTCTTTCTTTTCACATGACTAAATATTGGCTGAGTTACAAATATAAGCTGTAGGACCATAAATCTCACCAATTGGAGGGCAAGGGCGGCGTTTGAAGCGAGGGAGTGAGCGTGGAGGTGAGGAAGGCGGCGTTGGAAGTGAGGGAGTGAGCCCGGACGAAGGAAGAAGAAAGAGATAAAAACGAAGGAAAAAAAAATAACAGAAAAAACGAAGGAAAAAAAAATAACAGAAAAAAAGAAGGAAAAAAAATAATAGAAAAAAATAACAGAAAAAAAAAATTATTAAAAAAAAAAATGAGGGCATAATGGACATTTTGGTGTCAAAAATTGACGTCGTGTACTGATAGTGGGTCGAGTTTCAGATTTCGTGTACCGAAATGTTTGGTTTGGAACTTTATGTATAAGAATTATTAGTGGCCTTTACTTGGTGTACTGTTTGCGAAATTTTCCCTAAAATTTATTACACATGTTACACAGGCCAACAATCCACTACAAAATCCGATAAAATTTTTATAAGAAAACTATTTTTAACACACACTTCTAATTTTACAATCCACACTCTATCTTTCCTTTTTTTTGTTGAAAATCTACAAAAGAATAAAATTTAGCACGTTTACTTACTTGAAATGAAAAGAGTCATGAATCGGAGACAACTAGAATGGGAGAAAAAAAGAATCGGTATGAGAATGATTCCTAAACCAATGTCCCCCTTGGTTATCAAACTCCCCCATATTCAGGAATCGATTCCTGATAGGTGGGACCCACACCTATTCCAATACCTAGATATGTTAATAAACACAAGAATCTCATACATTAGAATAATTCTCGTACCTATATATGTTATATAGTAAACGTAGGAAATCTCATACACTGAAATAATTCTCTTAATTTTCATTCACATTTCAGGTAAGTAAACGTGCCCTTAAGTTACTAAAGAAGAAAACATGAAGTGTGGATTGTAAAATGAGGAGTGTGAATTTCACTTCCCTTTAACAAAACAGCTTTTGCTTCGTACCAAAACATTTTTAGACATAAAAGACGATGAATTCTCAACATGACCAAACCAAACTGACTGCAACTATATCAATTCCTATCATATTCTCTTATTCATGAATGGATGACATGGCCATTTCAGATTGGCAACCCAACAAATCAACGAGATAAATTCCTTCTTGCTTTCTTATTGGGATGGAGGAACTTATGTTTGTTATTAGGATGAAGGTGTACGATTATGTGATTATAGCTTCTTTCAATCTTTTTCCTGTGTCTGGATTTCTGGTGAAGCTAACCATGCAGCAGACGCTGCGGCCAAGCTAGCTAAACAGAGGTTGCTCTCCCAAAAATGGGGAAACCATCCCCCAACCTCTCTCCTATCAGTGTTGCGAAATGATGGGCTCCCTTGCCCCCCTATGGCCCTATCTACTACAACTACAACATGAACCTTCTTTTTTGACGACTAAATTAGGTTGGAAAAGGCATTTTTTGGTGGGAAATACGTATTTCTGACCAAAAATTTTTGTCGGTGGTGGTCAGGAATATTCTCGTCATAAATGCTCTACTACCGACCAGTCGTCGGAATAACAAGCATTTTCGACCGCAATCTTTCTGATAATTTTGTCAATATCTGCTGGGCATCCAAGTAAGAGTCGATGTTATCATGGACCAACTCATATTCGCTCTACATCTCCTCCAGATGTTGATTATCTTTATAACTTCAAAAAAGATGTTGATGTAAAAGTGCATCTAGTTAACGCATCACTTGGACTGGAGTATATCAATGGTGTTCAACCTGTTGCACCTCCATTACCGGCTACAAAAGGTGAAACCTCAACATTCAGGGGTTACTTGTCCGGGAGGCCGAGTTTTACCAGTTTGGTTTTATATTGGGAAAGACCCTCGTTACCTTATTGATCTCACTGTTGATGACTCTGAAGTACAGCCTCGTGTTTCACATACTCGAATAAAGATTGAAAAACCTAAAGTCGACCCATCTTGTCCAAAATCTATCATTGCTATTGATGACTCTTTTGATTCATCTGATGAAAATTAAAAAAGTTTTTTTTTTTTTTTTTTTTGACAGAGTAATAGAGATTTCATTTAATCCCAAAGCCAGAACGGCACATACAAATAAGCTCTATATGCTTGTACCCTACATCAGTGGTCAAGCAGGTAAGGGAATACTGGTACCATCCACTAGTTCACTTATTTGAAAGCCTACAAACTATGACAATTCCATCAACACAAAGAAAACTATTGTGAATCTCGCTTCGTCAATGCACTCAATTGTGGTACTCTGGAAGATTCATTAACTAGGTGTAAAAAGAACCCATAGCTTGTAGACTAGAAACACACAAAGTGTCCTGATTGGGCCGAAACCCACTAGGTTCCCCAAAATGTAGGGAGTTATTTAGAAAAAACTATATCTGTAAAAAAGCTAAAAACCCAAAATCCAGCCCAAGGCCCAAACAGAGAAACAGGCCTAGCTCAGGCCCAGACCCAACACAGGTCCGTGACAGAACCTCGTCGCCGGAGCAGCAACATCAGACTCTCGTCGTCGCACCAACCCGCAGCCCAACAAGGCGGCGAAGCACCCATCGCCGTCAAGATCGCCTAGTATCCTCCCCGCCCAACTTAGTTCAGCCAAATACCAGTCAACACCATCAGCACAACCATCATCAACTCGAGACCAGAGGAAAAACGGGTCGCCCGACTGGCCAACCACACCTCCCCTTGGATCGCCTTGACCGGATCGCACCACAGTGCTGCCTGCCCTCGGTTCAGCCTCCCCCTCTGTCCCTACCTAACAGCCTCTTTCAGGAGCCACCAAGCTCCCCTAAAAAAATTCTCTGCCCGGCTATACTCACCGTACTCCGACGAGGCCAGAGGCCAGGCTCGGCGCGGGAGCCGCCAGGCAAAATTAAGAAAGTTGTTGCTATTTTATAATAAGGACATATTCTATTTTATTTCTTGTCATATAGTAATAATTATTTTGTAGAACTAGGTAGTTTTTGTGTACCTACATTTGCTTGCATGCTAGTGATGCACAAATATATATTTTTTATTTCCTTATTTATATTATGTTAAATCAAGACGTTCACTATGAGTTTTACAATTTATTAAGGAATTCATTAGAAATACTGGGCGTATATTATATCATTAACTAATCTCACTATTTTTGACGGTGAGTGTTTTGGTCGGGAATATTAATATATTTTCCAACGACACAAATGTCTCGTCGGAAAATAATAGATTATTTTCCGACGATATCCAGTGTGGTCAAAAAAGTAATTAGCGGGAAGTTTTTCTGCCAATAATAATTATTTCCAACCAAAATCTATACCTTTTTCGAGAGATTGGTGGCCGTTGGAAATAATGGCCATAACAAATGTGTATTTCTGACGGACAATTTTTTTTTTTTGTCAGAAAAAATGATATTTCAAACTAAAAGTAGCATCCATCAGAAAGACGTGGTCAGAAAAGATCATTTCTCTTGTAGTACTGTTAGCTGGCTTTGTTTTATTTAAGATGTTTTCTTGGTTTCCTACTGTTTGTACTCTTTGCTTTGTTTAATGAAAGTTTTTTTCAGAACAAAAAAAAGCAAGGTTGAAAACGAGTTATCATTTGTCCCATTAGAGTATGCCCATGCATGCATCACTTTTCATATTGTAGATTGTTTGCAATTTAATCTGTGATTCCCACTGCCTTCTATACATGATCTCATCAAAACTACTCTGTTTCTTAATTTACCGGCCTTCTCCGATCAATCAAACTCAAACCCAGCTGCCATCTACACGTACTAAGCGTAAGCAAAACAAAGTTTGTCATTATATGAATATAAAAAGCCATGAAGATCAGATTAAGGAGTTTTTTTTTTTCCGACTGAGATCAGATTAAGGAGCTAGTACCACGTGAACAAACAAGATTTGGGGCCCTTAAACAAGATTATTAAGGTAATGGTTAGGTGATGACTTTAGAAGTTAGAACATAGACTAATTATACATTAATTAATTAATCTCTAAACTTAATCTTTTTTTTTTTTTTTTTTTTCTTTTTTTTGATCGGGTTAGTTGTTAGTAACTCACACACCCATGCAGTGGTATCCCAGCGCCAGGACACCTGCACCGACATTGCAGCGAAAGCCTGGCAAAGCCAGACTAATCCACTGCACTGCAGACGCACGAACCCAAATGGTCCCTCAAATCTGCTGGCCCTAAACTTAATCTTAGCCAGACAAAAACACTTATTCATTGTAATCATCGAATCGAGATGATACACGTGGCATGGTGGCATAAAGTTAGAAAAGGATGGTATAAATTTTGATTACCCGCCATGCATGTTATCAAGATCGGATCTTGGAATTGTATATTGTCCTGGCAAGATTTAGTTAGCTAGTCAGTACGCCTACCATCCATTCAGTCATGCGACTCATGCCTGAACGAGTGTATCACAAAGCATAAAGCATCTGAAATGGCAGACATTTTCAGTCGCTTGTTTACCTAAATTAGCCAACATAAAAGCGTAAGGAAAATAATTTGTGGCCTCAATGAGGTCTAAGATTTATGGCCTCAATCTTAGGTGTCATGTCATGTCACCTACACAAGTCACTTATTTGTTATATCATGTTATATAATTCTTGAGAAAAAGACCATCTTATCATTCTAAAATCTAATGACCCTAAATTAGTTTGGTTTTTTTCTAAAAAAAAAATTATTTTGGCTTTTTTTTTCATTTTTCCTTTTCATTACACTCATGCTTTGATTTAAACAACATTTTTTTTTTTCTTCAATCAAGAACAGAAAAAATTTCATGTAATTCAATCAATAGATTTGCACATACATTCGAACAAAAGATTTGCATAACACATGTATATAAATTCAACTTTTATTGGGTTCCTGCAAATTTTGAAAATATAATGTACGTGAAAAATACATATTCATATGATTATTATATATTCTTTTGTTCATTTTTTTTCTCTTTATGTAGCTAGGGTTTAAACATTAAAATTGAGTTTATTATTTTTTGTTTGTTTTTTCCCTAATATTTAGATTGTAGATGATAATTAATGACTGCTACTAACATGGAATTTTTTTTTACCTCTTAATTTAGACATGTTTTAGAGAAACTGAATTTGGAGAGAATTGAATCGTGCTTTCATTGATAATAGGGGTCCTCTTGATATAGAGGATTACAAGCATAGAGATAGAGTTGTACATGGAAACATAATCGTACATTGATTGGATATCTCCTAAGATTCTCCGAGAATATCTCTTATACCCTATTTCAACTAGAGGAAGTAACCTCGAGTTTGGGCCAGACACATATTCTGGATTTACTTGAACAACATACATATTTTCCAAATTCAATTTATTAATGCTATTTTTTTGGATGAAATTAATCAATATTTGGAAAGAAAATTTAATGCCTATTTCTTGACACCTAATTCAATATATTAATGCTATTTGAAAAGAAAAATTATAGGAAAAAATTTAATTAAATGAAGAAAAATATTGGTCAAATAATTTGTAGACATATATCTAAATTAGTACATAATTAATAGTTGATATTTTTTTCATCACCTAATTAAATTCATTAATGTAATTGATTCACCCCCTAACATCTAAAAGGAAATATAAAAGAGTAAAGTTGGCGTTGCAATAATATGATGTGGCAAGATATATTATGTGGAATTAAAAAAAAAATTGCATTTGCTTACATGACATGACACTTAGGATTTGAGACCACAAATCTTAGGCCTCATTGATGCCCCATATCATTGCCCAAAAGCATAAAAGTGGTCAATGGGGATTTATAGGTAGTCACTTAGCATGGGCATTCAGGATTAGAATTAACTTTCTTTTCATTTTGATAAACAATATATTTGATTTGATTCTAGCTAGTTTAGTCTAATCTAATTTGAATTCCTAATCTAATCTAGTCCCCTCTACTAAATATGGATGAGCCATATAATATTAATTCTTTGTCTTCGTGACCCATGAGCAACGATGTGAGGTGTAAAATATTAGAATGGATTTCTAATTAAGAAATGAAAAATAATAGGTTCTTAATTAATAATTGACTGGATGAGAACCAACCCGACCTATCAAAAAATTTCCTTAATGACGAGTCCACTCAAAGTGAATTTAGATAAGGCGGGAATTAGATTCTAGTCAAAAAATGGGCTGAGAGAGGACATCCAACCGATTTGAGAAATTCTTCGAGGTGGATTTAGGTAAAGTAGAGTCAGTCAGCTCGACTGAATCTGTAGCAAGTGAGAAGCCATTCCCCACGTCATCTTAAAAATGATGTTATGGACCCACTAATGTGTGACTTGTGGAGGTTACATACCACCACGCACACTAACCAAGATCTAAGTTCAGGCTTACCTATAAATAGTTAATATTTGGTAAGGTGAACAATCGAGGTAAACAATCAATCCCTACTTTACTTATTACAACTTAAACACTCACTGATTTAAGCTTCGGAGAATCTTTGCAGACCCCCCCTATTCTAACTTGACTTACCTACACAGATCCAAATCATAAGGACATAAGAACAACCTCTTGACCAAGAAGCCTTCACTTTTACTATAGTCAGCAAAGTAAGTGAGGAGATCCCATACCAAATTTTTTCATACCAACAAACGAGATATGTGTTTATTGTGTCTTGAGATCTAATTCACTAAAATTTATGAAATGTAAATTTCGCTTGCCCATCCGTATCAATTTAATGAAGTTTCAAATGAAGAAAAATAACTTTCAATTGTTTTGTAATGCAAAATATCGATCTCTACCATAGTTAGTAAAAAACGGGACGTGTATAGTACGCGAAAAATACGTACGTGTATTATTCAGACATTTTATCAAATATTTCGTTGAAAAGTTCAGCAATTTTTTTTTAATTAATTAAATAATTAAATTTTATAATTAAAAATATTAATTTATATTCATTTTTGTTCAATAATATGTGTAAAATACGAAGAAGAAAAAAAGAGTAAAAATCGTGTATAATACTTTTGGCTTCAAAAGTACGGGAAATTTAACGAGTCCCTTTAAAAAATACGAAGTATGGAAGTATTTTTGAAAAAAACGTAAGTACGTGTTTTATTCGGGTATAATACGAAAAATTACTAACTAGGATCTCAACTTCAAAATATTCATTTTTCAAACCTGAAATTTAATGCTAGGTTCATTTTAGATATTGTGAGGCAAAAGAATGATCAAAAGATGAAAAACGAAAGAGATACGAGTAAATGTTTGAAAGAAAAAGCCATTTACACGTCTTCATTTTTCGAAAAAAATTGGATTCCTAATTTGCCACAATGCACAAATTTGAAAGTAAAGTCATTCTCTTCCTCCTAGTTGTAGGATTCATCTACGATGTATACTTTAGTTTGATTCAAAGACAGATTGACTCTATGCATTGATTATTAATATGCTAGTCTGAGACTACTATATTAAACTAGTCTTCTTGACTTTCCCAGTTGCATTGAAAAGCTGGGCCTTCAGTTGAGCCGGTCCTTCAGGTGTGACATGTATCAAACCGAAAACAACAAGGCCTTTGAGGTGTGATTCGGGCTTATCATGAGCTTGGTCCGTAGTTTTTGGGTCCAAAGAAAAGCCCACCAAAAAAAAAAAAAGTTATCCGGTTGCTGCTTTAGTGGGGTCTCGGTCTCACTTTTCTCTCGACTCTCATCCTTCTTCTTCTTCTTCTTCTTCTTCATCAGAGCCATGAAGAACCTCTTCACCATTCTCGTCCTCGCAGTTCTAATCACCTGCGGTGCGACCTTCGTCAGATCGGACGGCTCCGATCACCGCTACAATGAAGGCGACGTCGTCCCCCTCTACGCCAATAAGGTCGGCCCCTTCCACAACCCCAGGTAACCCTATAAAATCTCCGATCTGGTAATCTCTGCTTTGTTTCGATTCGCATTTCTGAGATTCTGTATGCAATTTCGGATTCGTGGAAGATTTTCCAAACACGCCCTTGCTGACGTTGTGCTGATGACTAATGTGTATCATTGTTTGGTTTCAGTGAGACGTATCGCTATTTTGATCTGCCATTTTGCTCACCAGGTTTGTATCTCTAGCATTTTGCTGTTACATTCCTTATTTCATAGAAGAAGAGTTTGCAATGCATTAGTTTTAGCTGTGATAATTAAATTTTAATTAGGAAATGTGTACATGCAACCGGAATCGGTGAATTCTCAGGAGTAGAAGTTCGATAGTTGTAGCATTTGTTATATTTATGTAGAATTTTCGGTCAGTATAACCAATTTGAATTTCGTACACATTGCTATGGTTTTTGAAGGGCATGTTGAAGGTTTTGAATGTTTTGTGTTTTAAATATAAAATTAAGGTCTGCATGGTTGTAATTGATGCAGCTGTGTTTGTAGAATTTGATACTGTTGAGCGAGTCTGTATCATATAAGATGAGATGTACTTTTTAAGCATTGTGTCTTTTGTTTCTTGAATTGGCTGAGAATGATTTGTAATGGTGGTAGGTGATGTGAAGGAGAAGAGGGAAGCTCTCGGGGAGGTGCTGAATGGAGATCGTCTAGTGAGTGCTCCTTATAAACTTGAGTTCAGGAAAGAGAAAGACACCGAAGTTGCTTGTAGAAGGAAGCTGACCAAGGAGGAAGTTGCGCAGTTTCGAAAGGCTGTGAAAAAGGATTACTACTTTCAAATGTACTATGACGACTTGCCCATCTGGGGGTTCTTAGGAAAGGTTGACAAGGAAGGAAAAACTGATCCAAGTGAATACAAATATTTCCTGTACAAGCACATCCAATTTGAAATTCTCTACAATAAAGATCGTGTGATCGAAATTGGCGCCAAGATGGATCCTCATTCAGTTGTGGACTTGACAGAGGACAAGGACGTTGATGCGGATTTCATGTACACTGTGAAATGGAGAGAGACAAATATTCCATTTGAGAATAGAATGGATAAGTACTCACAGTCCTCTTCACTGCCACATCACTTGGAAATTCATTGGTTCTCAATCATAAATTCCTGTGTCACAGTTCTCCTTTTGACGGGTTTTCTTGCAACAATTCTCATGCGAGTCTTGAAGAATGATTTCATGAAGTGAGATTTCGTGAGCTGAGCCTGATATCTAGTAGTTCATTTGCAAATCTTTGGGTTTTGGGTTTACAATGTATTTTCACTTATCATATTATTAATTTCTCATAAAGGTATGCCCAAGATGAGGAAGCAGCCGATGACCAAGAAGAGACAGGATGGAAGTACATTCATGGTGATGTTTTCCGGTTTCCCAAGTACAAATCGTTGTTTGCTGCTGCCCATGGTTCTGGAACCCAGTTGTTCACCCTGTAAGGATCTTATTGCAGCTCACATATGAGTTTTGGTTAAATACATTTCTGTAGTAAATTTACTGTCTTTTTACTTTGTGCATTTCCAGCACAGTGTTCATTTTTATGCTTGCACTGGTCGGTGTATTTTATCCATACAACCGAGGAGCTCTGTTCACTGCTCTTGTGGTCATATACGCACTCACATCTGGCATTGCGGGATATACTTCAACCTCTTTCTACTGTCAGCTTGAAGGGACAAATTGGGTAAGTAAAGATTCTCTCTCTCCCTGTGCAACAAATTGTAGCTTATTGGAATCATGACTTTCCTTTTCTGATTGACAGGTTAGAAATTTATTACTCACTGGGTGCCTTTTTTGTGGGCCTCTGTTCCTGACATTCTGCTTCCTTAACACAGTTGCAATTGCTTATAGTGCAACTGCAGCTCTTCCTTTTGGTACTATTGTGGTAATTGTCCTTATCTGGACATTGGTAACAGCACCATTGCTTGTCTTGGGTGGTATTGCTGGGAAGAACAGTAAGGTTGAGTTCCATGCTCCTTGTCGCACCACAAAGTATCCTCGAGAAATTCCAACTCTGCCATGGTACAGGACAACTGTTCCTCAGATGGCAATGGCAGGATTTCTCCCTTTCAGTGCGATTTACATTGAGCTTTACTACATATTTGCCAGTGTCTGGGGTCACAGGATTTACACCATCTACAGCATTCTGTTTATTGTTTTTCTTATTCTTTTGATTGTCACTGCCTTTATAACTGTGGCTTTGACCTACTTCCAACTTGCTGCTGAAGATCATGAGTGGTGGTGGAGGTAAACAATTTTTTTTTTCCACATAATATTATAGTGTGTGTGTGATCATATTTGTATTGCGGTTTTTGTGACATTATACTGCTTAGTCCTAAATCTAGAGTTAGGTTGTCTGCTTTGTTACGAGTTTTCCAAACATACTTTTTTCTATGTTAAACTTTTGCTAAATTAAAGGCCTCTAAAAGTCAGTGAGTAAAGTTTATATCGGTGTATGCTGATCTTGCATTCTGATCATTGAGTACCAAGAAATGTTCTTAATGTGTTTCCTAGTTACAAAAGCAACTGAAAATTTCCTACTGATCATGCCTATATATCTGGGCAACTGAAAATTTACTGGGAGTCTGGAGTTTAAAAAGCAACAGAAAAAGAAAAATGACAATAAGGGTTTTCATTGTTTTCTAACAGAGCATATGCTTTTTCAAATGTATTTTCTTTACGATACTCGATGCAGTTTATTTAAAGCAAGAAAATATTGATATATTGTCAATCCACTTTTATGGACTAATCAGAGTTCTTGATTTGCGGCAGGTCTTTTCTTTGCGGTGGATCGACTGGCCTATTTATCTATGGTTACTGCTTGTATTACTACTATGCTAGATCAGATATGTCTGGTTTTATGCAGACATCGTTCTTCTTTGGTTACATGGCTTGCATTTGCTATGGCTTCTTTCTCATGCTTGGCACTGTTGGATTTCGTGCTGCTTTGCTCTTTGTTCGTCACATTTACAAGTCTATCAAGTGTGAATAGCGGGTTAGCTGGATCTTTTTGGTGAATTGGTCCTTGTTTCTTCCTTTAAAACATCGGAAAAAATCTACGATTTTTGGTATAAGGTATCAGATAGAGTGCCTTCAGAAGCAGCAGAGGACGCAAGGTTTCCTAAATTAAAAGGTGTTTTGAACCCTCAGTACGGCTCTTGCTTCAGGCTCTGGGAAGATGTGGTGCTCCTGAACTCTTCTTCACTATTTTAGTGTATCTATGTGACACGGGAATAACTTGTATTAACCACATTTTACGTACTCTCTGAAAGTGCTCTTTCCTTTGTACTCTCGAGTAATTTAGCTCACTATTTATCTAGCTATTTAACTTATATGTATTCAGTATTTTAACTTATATGTATTCAGTATTTTCGGTACTTACATTTAGTCAAAGATATGAGAGAATACATGCTGTAAAGAGATAAAAGCAGGGGAAAGCCCGACTGTATAGCTAGCCTCTTGCATCCAAAAGATCAGCTTTGATTGATTTTATTCATAACGTGATACAATATGAAGTTAAGAAAGACCACTATCCTGCAATCTGAATTTCAACACCATTATACATTATGATAGAGGGTGTCGATCAATTAACTAGGATCTTATCTTGACGTGATGGAATGAATAATTGATCATTCGATCATAATCCAGTGTCAATCTGAAGCAGTAGATCATGCTGTCCCAAAAGTGTAGCAAAAACGAAGCCTTTGATCTGTGGAAGACGACTTATCTTCTGCAACTCCCCTCAGTCAAGGACCAGTCGAAGATATCAAGGTTCTGCCTCATGTTAGACTGAATGAGCAATAATCCAAGATCAATTCACAAAAAGCATAAACACTCTTAATATTAATCAAACACAACATGAACCAAACAACATGATATTCAAGACATACCTTCTTCATTGTTAGGTGCCATTGCAACAGACGACTTGGCAGCAACTAGTATTGATCTTCTCCTCAACTCAGAATTCAAGCTCCTTCTATGGGGCAGGACTTAAGGCTTTTGTAACAGAGAGAGCAGGGACCAACACTTCCTATATATATTGGTTATGATCCTAAGAATCCTCCCATAAAGGTGTTTCTTAGTAAACAAGTCACCAATCACAAGAAGCCTAATGCAACACTAATTCAGATTACAATTGCAATCGAACTAATGGATTCCTAAACTATGAGCTGATATAATTGTCTCAATAGGTTTCTAGGTGTTGTACTAGACATACATCTCCTATTAATGATCAAAGTTCAAATCCAACTTGTAAACTGAATATAGATGATAATAGGTCCACTTTTATTCTAACACCTCAAATTGTAGCTTTTCGCTACCATGCTCACCCCTTGCTCATATACCCATCTCAACGATATCTGCAATTCACACATGCAACATATGCATACAATCTATTAATTAATAATTAACTAAAGCTTAATTTAATTAATCAATCAAGCTATAAGGTTAGTTATTAAAGTGCTGCAGGTAGACAAAGATATATAGGTGCCAAAAGATTAATTAATTTATGATTTTATGTACCCATCTGAGCAGTTGTTTTCCCTTTCGCTTTGGCAATCTGTTGCATGTAGGACTTATTGTGAGCCTAAAACCCTATCGTCTCCCCATGAAGTCCCAGATGCACCCAGTGGAGAGTAAGCTGTGACATGTATCCCTTTTGCCTTTCAAAACTCCCTCAGTTTCTTCACCTGCCAAGCTGGGCTCATCTCCACCTACATACATACAAACACCAAATTTCTATCAGTAACAGACCTAAAACATCGACCTCGCTGATTAGCTAGTAAACTGCCATTGTTACTAGCTAGTAATGGATCGATGATATATATGTGCGTACATGATTGATGGCAGGAGGGATTTTGGCGATGGAGAGGAGCTCCTCGAGCATCTTGGAGGTGAAATTACTGACGCCAATGCCCCTTGCTAGGCCGAGTTTCTTGCATTCTTCCATGCCCTCCCAAACAGATTTGATATCGAGGAGTTGTACCTGATCTTCGTCGAGAGGCATACCCGTCATCTCTCGCCCCAATTTGAATTAATGGCCAATGTATTACGTACATATCAACATACTCCATTTGAAGATTCCTACCAAAATATATATGTACATGTAATTGTTTGGTGAGTTTGCAATACCATGTAAAAAGAGACCTCTTGTGGTATTGTTCTTTGCCTTTAATAACTAATTGGGTTGTTGATGATGCTGTAACAGAAACTCGATCAACATATATATCTCGTTAAGTAGCCAAAGATAAGTGTAGAAAAATAATGGGGAGGATCCTAATTACCTTAAACTGGTGTTGATTGCAGGAAGCACAAGATCTCTTTCAGCAAAGCTGGCCCAAAGCTTGGTTGTGATGAAGAGCTCATCCCTCGACTCGATGAGTCCAAGACGTAGAGCATCAGCAATAGCTTCCCCCAAATGTTGCTCTGAATTACCATAAGCAAAGGCGGTGTCAAAGTGGAGGTAACCCACTTTGATTGCTTCAAGAATGGCAGCCTTGGCCGTTTGACGGTCCACCGGAGGGTGCGATGAAGTTCCCATGCCGATTACTGGCATAGTAATTTCATCACCACATGATCCTAGTTTTAGTGTTTTACTGAAGAGACCTTTAATGATGCCATTTCTAAATTAACTTGGTAGACACAGCAGCTACCACCTATGTCTTGCATGCTTGGCTATAAGCTACAAAAGGATTCTTATTTTTGTTTTTGCTTTTGTGTTGCAAGATCATGATTCGCGTGGGCTTTTATTTCTATTGTACATATAATTGATCATTGCTGGGTCATGTAATTATATGCTTGTCAATTGTGTTTTACATTTATTTGACACAAAAAGTGTCTATCTACTTTATTCAAAAAAAAAAAAAAATTGTCTATCTACTCTTCAAGATCCGAAGAATCTAGCTATCTACCAATATGTCCACTGTGAATTAAAATAAGGCAATGACGTCTCAATCAATAACCTTTTTAGGTTTCTAGCTATGTAATTTAAGTTACATAATTATTGACATGTTCATATCAATCATGTAACAAAAAATCAGGTCTATATCATAGTCACCACCACGCCAAATGATTCTGCAAGAGAGAAGTAATTATGATTTGCAAACAAATAGTTTTAACTTAGGAATTTTATCACTACTAATTATATATTTTCTATCCTGATTTTTAGCTGTTTGCTAAAATTAAGATAAATCAAGGAAAAATTATGATAATTTCCCTTGGATGCCGAATAGTATCTTCATTATTTATAACCTTCTCTTTGATATTCAATTTGATCGATAGCCATGTCCAAGAAGACCCAAGGCCGCAAGAAAATTGAGATCAAGAAGCTAGAGAACTCTAGCAACAAACAAGTCACATTCTCAAAACGCCGCGCCGGCATATTCAAAAAAGCTGGCGAGCTTAGTGTGCTTTGTGGCGCCCATGTGGCAATTATAGTGTTCTCTGGCGCAGGGAAGGTGTTTTGCTATGGACACCCGAACATCAACATGGTGCTCGAGAGCTATCAAAACGGTCTTAGTTCAGTCGTCAGAGTTAATGAGGAAGCTGGCGATTTGCTGGTAGCGGAGTTCAACAAAGAGTACGTGGAGGCGGAGAAGGAGTTTGAGGATTTGAAGAGGAAAGCCACGGGGATTAAACAGATGGCGGATGAGAAGAAGAAGATGATGAAGAAAATGAACATGAGTGAGGGGTTTTGGTGGGATGAGGCTGTGGATTTGGCAATGATGGATGAACGGGAAGGGGAGCAGTATTTCAAGGCGTTGGAAGAGCTAAGGCGAAAGGTGGCTGCTAGGGTTGATGAGTTGAAGATTTTGAATGGGACTATGATGGGGCCGCCGGTCCCGGCGGTTCATCATCGACTTTGTCATGTGCCGTTCATGACCACCAATAATCGTTTTGGTAATTGTCAGGACGTCCAATTTGGTTCTGGTTATCATGATTTAGGGGTTTAAATTACTATAGAGAAAACTCCATTGTAGTACTTTATAATATATGACATATTTTGGGTTAAAATCTTCTTCTTCTACTCCTCCAATTGAAACCCTAACACATTTCCACTCCTCACACATTTTTCGGGAAGGAAACCAAGTTGCAGATGTTTTTGCAAATTTTGGCCTTTCTTCAGCAGGTTTGGTTTGGTGGGATTTCCCTCCAGATTCTGTTTCATCGTTACGTAATAGAGATTATTTGGGTCTTCCCAATTTTCGTTTTCTTTAGTTGGGGTTAGAGTTAACTTCGATTTCCGTTTGCTTTTGTGGGGTAAGGCTTTACTTCCTCCCTTATGTGTTTCTTTTTCTTTCTTTTGAAATAAAGGGGAGATGGAGAGCATTGTAGCTCTTCTACCTTCAATCTTAATCAAAAAAAGAAACCCTAAATACTACTCCAATTGAAACCCTAAACCCAAGTGAGTGAGTGGGTATTAGAGATGGTGAGACTGCGCGCGACTGTGCGCGACTATGCTAGGGCTCTGTGTGGACGATAGGGAGAAAAAACTTGGTTTGCTTTTATTGTGACATATTTATTCGTTAGGTCTATTGTATTCCTTTTGTTTGGATGAACTTTTCTATAAGACTGAGCATGATTCCTATTACGATCAAACTGGCTAGCCGTACCACAGTATACGTAAGTACTAACCGAAAAATAATTCAACCTAACATTGGGATCATCATGGTGCTAGCTAGCTAATAATTCATCATCGTGATGGAACATAACTTCTTTCTCAGGTTGTAACTTACAACCTCTAAAACGGAGTCAAATTTTATGATAAGTCTGAAATACCCACAGTAAACACTTCACCGCTCTTTCATAAACAACTGCAGAAGAATAGGAACTGTAGTACAGTCTTTCATATAATTTTTCTACAATCTTGGATTGAATCATCACAACTCCAGTGGTGTGTCCCAAACATCAAATTGTTGGCCTTAAAACTTGCAAATCCGGCAAAGACCCGAAAGAAGAATTTTTCTTTCTCACCGACACAAGCTTCTTCAAGCAATGAATTCGATCAAGGTCTTCATCTTGAAGAATAACCAGATATGAAATTCAAACACTTTATCTATTGTTTGCCTTCATCTCGAGAACGATGTCAATCTTTGAAAAAATTTCATATCCGGGGATTCATTAACTAACGATCTATGCATGAGCACAGGACAGATAAAAAAAAAAGAAAAAAAAAGTTCAAACACTCCCAGCTATTGAAGGATTTGATCAATTAGTCTGCATAATCCTGAAAACGATAAGGATGTTATCAATTCTGAATAGCCTATGTAATCATGCTCGATCTAATGACATTGAATTTCTTCAAAGCCCAGAAAGCTTCAAGCCAGCGAATTTGAAAGAGGAAAAGATAAAAGACAGCAGCTTGTCTCATATTGTATGGGGTTAAAGTGTAAAGGATTGGTGATGAACAAGAACAAGCAGAAGCATCTGGATAGAGGTAACACTCTGCCAAAAAGAAATAGTAACAATAATAATAAAAGGATAAATAATAGTTTTTTTTTTTGGATTCCAATGTCAAACCGTCTATGACCAACCTCCGTCTGTTGGAAATTACCGAATACCCCACTATCATTCTAAAGTGTGGACAACGTTCCCCCAGCAATGCACATAACCCTGAGGTGTAAGTTACGGCCTGCGTATTCCAGACATCTCCCTTTCTCAGTCTTTATGATTTGGACTCTTGAACATGCAATGTGATGACAAGACAACACAGTACGCGTAGAACGATCAATTTGGATGTGAAAGTATGTGGCTGTTGGTGCAGAAAAATTCCGTAGAGGAGTTTGACTCACCAATGAATGCGGATTGGAGCGGGAGCTGACCTGGAACAATCGAGAAGCTTCCTTGGAGTGTTGACCTGGAGTTTGGCCGTCGGCTCGAGGAGAAGGGGGGGTACCTACAGAAAACCCTCTGATGCCTAAGTCAGTACGTTTCTCAGTAGTGGAGTCAAACAGGTTGGAATTCGATGGTTTACCTGGTCAGTATGCCCCCTATTTATAGATGAGGGAGAGCTTGCACCACAAGTCGCGTTTAATATCGCCATTACTCCGCGTTATTGAATAACGCCGTTATTCCGCGTTATGGCGTTATTGAATAACGCCGTTACTCCGCGTTAGTTATTGAATAACGTCATTATTCCGCGTTATGGCGTTATTCAATAACGCGAATAACGCCGTTACTCCGCGTTAGTTATTGAATAACGCCATTACTCCGCGTTAGTTATTGAATAACGCCATTACTCCGCGTTATGGCGTTATTCATAACGCCATTACTCCGCGTTATTGAATAACGTCATTACTCCGCGTTATTGAATAACGCCATCATGCCACGTTATCACGTCCGCGCCGCCTTCTTCATTGTGGCACTAATAACGGTAATTGCCACCCGCATTCATGACCGCCATTGTCCGCGTACTTATGGCAAGGGTCAGTTGGCATAATGATGAGTCCAAAAATCGTCGATTACCCCCACAGTGGCCAACGTTACTAATCACATCAATGCAAAGCCTCATCTCCATCTCTAATTCTCTGTCGTGTTGTTCATGGCATATAATCAAAGTAGATTTGGTTAACATTCAGCCACTCAACCATCACCTGCTGGAATCTACAGCGAACTGCGTGATAATTTTCCGGTTTTAACTGCGATCGAATATTTTGAAACGATGCATTTTGTAATGGATGTACACATATATATTGTTGGTGTCTTACACGGCCGGCTTCATCAAAACGTTCACAACTTACAAAATATATTCGAAATTTCATTGTGCAAAAAATTTTGAAAATGACAAGAATGGTGCATATAAAGGGGGAATAAGTATATATATACGGTACGGTACGGTGTTGAGAACATCGATCACTACAAATCACAAAACAAAGGAAAGGTGCTCGTAGCTATGAATTAAATAAAGAAAGACAATATATGCCGCAAGCCTTACATCATCAACTAATATTATTGTGTGTGTGTATATATATATATAGTCGGATAGTCCTACATAAACTACATTATTTTGTTTAACCTATATATGTTTCCAACAAACATTTGACTGCATCAGCAAATATATGCCAGGATAAAGTTCCGGAAACTTCTAATAATAAGTGACCAAGTCTGGCTCATAATTCTGCGTCAATTTCCAGAACGATATCATGGGGTCCTAGAAGTGAGGCAAAGGTAACCCCTTTCCGTTGTGGAAGATGACTCATCTTCTCCAATTCCTCCTCGGTCAAGCAGAAGTCGAAGATGTCAAGGTTCTGCCTCATTCTTTCCTTGTTGTAGCTTTTTGTTACTATGCTCACACCTTGCTCATACACCCATCTCAATGATATCTGTAACCATCAACCATTAATTGATCAGCATTAGTTTCA
The DNA here is from genome assembly GCF_958449725.1 of Rosa rugosa. Taxonomy (NCBI): domain Eukaryota; kingdom Viridiplantae; phylum Streptophyta; class Magnoliopsida; order Rosales; family Rosaceae; genus Rosa; species Rosa rugosa. The sequence goes on from NC_084824.1 coordinate 1,346,493, forward strand.
AATTTTATACTTCAATCCTTAAAATTGCATTTCCCAAACTCTAGTAAATTTTGTACCGTCGACATACCTGAGCAGTTGTTTTTCCTCTGGCTAGGGCAATCTCTTCTATCACATCTGACCCCAAAACCCTATTGTCACCCCATTTAGTCCTAGCTGCTCCGAGCGGAGAGTAAGCCGTGACATGAATACCCTTTGCCTTGCAGAAGTCCCTCAATTTCTTCAGCTGCCAAGCTGGGTTCATCTCCAACTATACATATTTCAAGAACTTTGAGTTAATTAACTGAATTAGGATTAATGACTTAGTGAACTAATTAAAATGAATCGTCGAGTAATCGTACTTGGTTGACGGCCGGAGGGATTTCGGCGAAGGAAAGAAGCTCCTCGAGCATACTGCATGTGAAGTTACTGACGCCAATACCTCTAGCAAGGCCAAGTTTCTTGCACTCTTCCATGGCTTCCCAAACAGATTTGATATCAAGGGGCTGCACCAGATCTCTCTCAACAGGCATGCTTTTCACCTCTTTTCCCAATTTGAAAGGCCAATGTATGATGTACATGTCAATGCACTCTAGTTGAAGATTCCTGCATCAAATTAATTAGTCAACTCTAATCAAACCGTTTATACCGACTTGTCATTAATATTGTAGAACTAAAACTGGACCATCTGGCCTTATATATATATATATATATATATATATATATATATATATATATATATATATATATATATATATAGAGAAGAAAATGTGCATTAATTAATATTCTGGCTGGTTACCTACGTAGTTAGTTAGAGGCAGTAGATTCCGATTCAAAATTACCTTAAACTGGCTTTGATGGACGGCAGCACAAGGTCTTTCTCGGCGAAACTAGCCCAAAGCTTGGTTGTGATGAAGAGCTCATCCCTAGAGTTGATGAGTCCGATGCGGAGAGCCTCGGCTATGGCTTCACCGAGATCTTGCTCCGACCCGTAAGCAAAGGCGGTGTCAAAATGTCGGTAACCAGCTCTGATCGCTTCGAGAATGGCAGCCTTGGCGGTTTCTGGGTCGGCCCGAGGGTACGATGAAGTTCCCATGCCGATGATTGGCATGGTCAGGATCTCATCACTGGAGGAGCTTAGGGTAACTGAAGGAACCTTTGCCATTGAATTTACTTGAATTGAAACTGATGGATTAGATTTGGGATGTCTTCGGTTAAATACCTCGGTTTCAAAGAAAAACAGATTCAGAAGGTAGATGAGTTGTGCCGAGGTGGTTTCCAACTGCACCAACGCCTTCCGTTTATATAGGCAGTGCCACCATGCTTTTCTTTTTCTTTTTCTTTTCTTGGCTTGTGTAGGTAGCTGGAAGAGTTAAAATGATGCCGTGGATTTGGCCCTACCGGACAAGAGAAATCATACTTTTTGTTGGTCTTCAATTTGCCAATTGCTAACAAATAAAATACATAAGTATCACGCAACTAATTAATTATTAATTTAGTGATATTTTTTTATTATTTGTTCATACGGTATCTAATTGAATAATTCATTCTTCAATTTTATCATTTTTATTGTTAAAATGTTTCATGTGGTTATAGCTTGTCAAGATAAGTTGGAAAGAGAGATAATTACGTACGCTAAATTAACATTTTGTAGGCACTAATTGCGAAACAAGATCAAGATCGCTAATTATAATCTGATCAAGTGTGTCTGCTTGATTAAGGAGCAAATATCTCGAGTTCCCCTTGATTTAGGAGCAATATACTCGACATTTATAAAACGGTCATAATTCCCACAATCTATGATATATCATGTGATTAATTTGAAAAACAAGAGCAATCCATAAATTATGCATATATACTTTGACCAAAAAAAAAAAAAACTATGCATATACGGTAAACGTGTAGGTTATTTTATTAGATGAATGTGATGGTTTGATCACTATACTGTATTTTGGGAACACTTGTTATTGTTATGTGATGGATCGATCATTTTAATGTTGGTAAAAACATGTCCAATATGCATTGCATGTTTTAAAGGAACTTAGAAAAAAAAATTAGAGTTTTTGTCAATTTACCATAATTTTAGGGTCATTTATCCCACTTATCCTATCAAGTTTTTTTTAATTTCCTCTTACCCATAAAGACTCTAATAATGTCTTCCCTAATACCTAAGTAAGTTTTTTTAGTTTAGTTTTTTTTTTAGACTATTTTACCCTCACTCCTTTGTTACATATATATATAGAGAGAGAGAATGGAAGATAGAGAAGTCATAGGAGACTTCACCAGAGTTAAGTCACCGGCCGCCGGATTCAAGCCAACTATCGCCTGACTCCGGTCACCGGCCACCACTCATCGGACTTTTTTGAAAACCTCGCTGGAGGTCCCTAAAGAGGTCGTCGGAGATCTCATAGGTTGCGGGAAATGTTTATTGCCCCAAAATAGACATGTATTGACTATTGCCCCCCAATATTGCTCCCCAATAGAGGGGCAATAGAGGTTTATGAAACCTCCCTGGAAATCCCCGAGGAGGTTGTCAGATATCTCATATGGGGCCGGAGAAGTTTATTGCCTCCCAATAGACCTTTCGATCGCTGGAATAAGCAATGTTCTAAAAAACGGCCTAGGCGGCCGCCTAGGCGCTAGGCGGTAAGGAACCGATCAGATTTTGGCCTAGGCGTTGCCCTTAGGCGCTGGGCTACTAGGCGGCCCTAAACCCTAATTTATTCTATATTTTGACTATTTTTATATTTATAATTAATTTTTAGACTTTAAATATTTTTATTTTTATTATTATAGGTCATAAAAATAATTTAAAAATTTTAAAAATAAAAACCGCCTAGGCCCCTAGGCACTAGTCCCCGGGTCACCGCCCGATTAGCGCCTAGCGTTTTTTAGAACCTTGGGAATAAGAACTAATCTCCCTAAAATTAGATAAATAAAACTTTGATTAAGGAAAAAAACGAGGAGATTACATCAATTAAAAACATTTAGTGCTCCCTAATAGACTTGTATTGCCCTTGGCATAGCACCATTTTTTGTAGCTTGTTACTCCAATAATTTACATTTTATATTACCAAATTAAATTTCTCATTAAAAGGCGAAAAAAAAAGAAAAGAGAAAAAAAGAAGAAGGATTGGCTGGCTTGATTGAGCTGTTAGAGGTACTCGTCGTCGGAGCAGGTGATGCAAATTGATTTAGGCACCCAAAAAATGTTCTGGGCACCCACACATCTTCTCTCTTCTGTGAAGCTGTGAAGACGTGCTCGATCTCACCAAAAAATTGCCTCAGGTGAGCTCACTGGTAAACTTTCGCCAAGGAGGGAGAGATTGATGTCGCCGGCTGCGGGAAGGGAGAGATTGATGTCGCCATCGACCTTGCCGGAGCTCCACCACCACCCCCGCCATATCTTCACTTATTCTAAAAGCTTTGCCCTATTTTCCCTCGCTGTTTCACAATGCCTACCATAGCCGACCGCAGCGTCGAACTCGAATCTACTGCCGTCGGATCCCTCAGAGATTCTACTCCTCTGAAATGGAGGCTGAGATCTAATTGGTCGTCGATGAAGCTGAGTCCGATGAAATGCAAGCGCGTCGCAATTGCTTCTGTCATGAAATTATGTAGTGTTAAGGTCGAATCGGAGAGGAGAGTCAAGGAGGTAGTCGGATCCAGTGGTGATTTGGCTCCTTAGAAGCGGAAGTTGAAGTCCGATTCGTCGTCGCCGATTAAGCCGAGTCTAGTCTCGTCGTCGATGGAGTGTAAATCAGCTCGCCGGCGCCTCAGTGCTTGCACCAACACTCCTGCAAATGAGAGAGAGAGAGAGAGAGAGAGAGAGAGAGAGAGAGAGAGAGAGAGAGAGAGAGAGAGAGAGAGAGAGAGAGAGAGAGAGAGAGAGAGAGAGAGTGGCTGGAATTCATTAATTGGGTTGAGAGCAAAATGGTCATTTGCTGTTAAATTGTGTAGGTGGGAACAAAAATTTGTTGCTGAGGTAAGTGAGATAATTTTTACTCATTTTGGTGCTTTGGGCCAAAGACCTAAAAAATTAAGTGAATCATCTCCACATAATCACATTTTTTTTTTTTGAATTGACACATAATCACATTTATCATTTGGCAAAGTAAGCGTGAAAAAATAAAATAAAATATATATACATATATATATAATCTAAAACTAAAAAGCAAAAAAAAAAAAAAAAAAAGTGAAAACTAAATGGGGAATGATCGCTTTGGATTGTGTGAGGATGATAACGCGGTACATTTTGACCATCTAGATGCTAAAAATAAGGAAACTATTCGTAATCGTAACAGTGATACTCGATAATAGAAAATTAGAAATTGATTTCTTCTTAAGACGGGAAGGGGTAAAGTGACTAAAGTCAAGCCAAAAATAATGTATAGAATTCATTACGAAGACTTTCGATCACTTATTAATCAGTTGGAAGTTTAGGCTACGTGGTCAATGACCTCATTTAATTCAAAACATAATTGCGGGGTGAATATCTGGGTAGGATTGTTGCTGACTTGAATTTAATTCGCAGTTGTACGTGAACCTTGTGAGACTTTAGGAGGAGCTTGACACATGGGATGGAATATATGACAGAGTAAACGTTTTACCATTTACGTTATACAAAAAGCATATCGCAATGCATATTGGACATGTTTTCACCTACATGAACTTTCAGGTCTAGGGTCGAACAGAATGTAGATTCAGGTCAGACAAACCCTGTGAGCGAAACTAGAAATTCGTTGTCAATCTTCTTTTATCTTGATTGTTTCAAACTTTTGGACACTGATCAGTTAGATGGTCATAGCTAGCGACATGGAAAAAGATCAATCGGGGAAATCAATTAAAGTCGGCTGACAGGCAGCAGATAATGTTTGAAACTAAACGGTCGTGATCATAGAAGTAGCTATCAACAATAATCGATTGACTAGCTAGCTAGATAAAACAAGCAAGCCCTAATTATATTCATAGTCTTAAAAAGAGACCAGGTTAAACGTGTTGGGGTTTTCATGTCAGCGATAGCTGTTTCTTTGTTACTTTAAATGACTTTGATGCCTTGTATTCCATCCATTGCAAGTATTGGTTACTAGCTAGCTATCTTGTATTTAAGAGTTTTGACATCACCGGAGACGACCCGACACAGATCGATGAAGTTTGGCCTTCTTTCCTGACCAAATTACCCATCTCCAACTATCTCCCCTTCTCTTCCATGTAGATATGTAACCCTCTTTTCGGCCTGACCATACGAACGGGTGTTATTAGAACGGTGTTGGCCGTACTATTTGAATGATATTGTTGATAAAGTAATCTGGGGTTCACATCCAAAACCAATTGGCAATGGATGGAGTGGGTCAAACCCTTATAAACCCACAGACAAGATCCCATTTTTCCCATGTGGTATCAGAGCGGGTTACCCACGTGTGCATGCCTAACGGCCACACGGGCTCCACGTCACCCAAGTTGTCCACGTGTATGGCTTAAAAATTCGCCAGACGTGCGGGGGCATGTTGAGAATATATACATCCCACATGGGAAAAATGGGACCTTGTCTATAGATTTATAAGGGTTTGGACCACTCCATCCATTGTCAATTGATTTTAGATGTGAACCACAAATTACTTTATCAATTGTTTTACCGTCCGAATGGTACGTATACATTCAGGAGTTGTGGACTTGTGGTTAATTAACGCAACACACATGACGATCACTTTATGTTGAAAGATACATGTTGTGAACACGAGTATCAATTGAAACTGGAAAGGTGGGCTACGCCTTGAGGCAATGTGTAAAATAATGGGAGACATTTTTCCCAGATTGTGGGTTTTTGGTTTTACGAGAACAAGTCTACAAAGCGATACGACCTAGTAGTTGCCCAGGCATTGGGGCTGCTCACCCAATATATTTTAATGATTAGTAACTTTTACTTATCTGATTCTAGAACTTGTATAGAAGAAAGAAAGGAAGGCCGCCCACCCATTGATTTTGTTGTTAATTCCCACAAATAATTAGTAAATATCATTCTCCTCTAGTCCTCTTACTTTTGGTCAACTAAACATCATTTTTTTTTTGAAGGAAACTAAACATCATTTCTTTTTTCCGAGTGAAAAGAAAATGTATTCACTAAACATCATTTCTGTTGGAAGCAGAAACCTCCTGCTACCAGTAATGGACACGTGTAATATTTTGACTGGTAGACTGCCAATGGTTCTCTTCTTCATTGAGGAAAAACCCTATAGTCAAATAGTCAATTAGTCAGTAGTCGTGAAGGTGAACTCCCTACCGCCCTCAACCATTTGACAAACTGCTTATCAAAAAAATTAAAAAATAAAAGGGGGCAATCTGTCCACTACCATTTGATTGAGTGAAATTAGTTTTTATTTGATATTAATTTTTAATATAGTCAAATAGTCAATTAGTCAGTAGTCGTGAAGGTGAACTCCCTACCGCCCTCAACCATTTGACAAACTGCTTATCAAAAAAATTAAAAAATAAAAGGGGGCAATCTGTCCACTACCATTTGATTGAGTGAAATTAGTTTTTATTTGATATTAATTTTTAATTTATAAGTGGGGTTGTAAATTCGAATCACAAAAAACTAGTTATAATATGAATTTGTTGGTATAATAAAAGAAAAAAGAAAAATAGGCCATTCCCAAAAAAAAAAAAAAAAAAAGAGGCAACCGCTAAGGATGGTGCAGACCGTGCAGTTACACAAAGTTTACCTCAGTTTTATAAGCATTAATATGGGCTTAGAGGATTCAAGCTCAGGAGCCTCACGTCTAATTATTTGTCACGGATAGGGATGTGATATTTCCACGGTCAAATCGTAAAACTTGGACGCATAAATTAATTCCCATGGCCAAATCCTAAGGGATATAACCGCGTGCCGCAGTTAGGTCTGGTATATTCTAACATATTTCAATTCTTGATACATAGGATCGTAAAAATCAATCATAACCAGTTGGACGTACTGTTGTAGCTTAGCTAGCCAAAACAAACAATTAAATACACATACATGGGACCTATTCATATGAATACTGGTCTATATTCATGTATTTGTTTCATGGGATCGATTGATTTCCTTGAAAACTTAATTTTCAAACCCACTTTGATCGAAGTTTCAATTAAGTACGTACGGTCTTGTTAATCAACTAGGAGAACCTAATTTGAACCTAACGGTTTTTGGAACGTGTTTGATGGTCTCTCTTTCTTTCTGTCATTAGGAAAGGACAAAGAATATATACTTAAGCTTTTAAATCAGAAGCAGTACAACAGAGCCATTAAAGTTGAGTTAGTTTCACCAAAATAGATTTTTTTTTTTTTTGTATAAACCAAACCATAATTAATACCGTTTTACATATTTCAATTCTTGCTGCATAGGACCATCAAATTCAAAGAGCAGTTGGGAGTCTTCTAGCTAAAACTAAATACACATGCATGTGCCTTTTCGATAAACCTACCCTTGATTATGTTTGTGCCCTCTAAGAAAGAAATATAAAAAATTACGTCCAACCTGAAAGGCAACTGGCGTAATAATAAAATGACTACTATTACATAATTGATCATTCTCATCAGTTCGTCCAAAAAAAAAAAATCGAAATATTGCTTCGAGCATTATCGAACAAAAGTTGATCTGATTAGCCAAAAGCAGCAAATTAATTACGACATATTATTATGTCCGCATTGATTAATAAATCTCGATCATCGATTGACCTGATTGATTGGTACTATAATTACTTAAATCTCTCCATCCCAAAGCTCTTCAAGAGACTTGAAAGGGCCATTATCTGAAACGAAGTCGGATGCTTGACATCCTCTCTTTTGTGGAATTTGATTGATCTTGTCAACTTCCTCGATCAGGCAGCATCTCCCATTCAAATATGTCCATATTTTCCTTAATCCTCTCCTTGTTAAGGCTCTTCACCACCACACTCACCCCTTGCTCATATGCCCATCTCAGACAAACCTGATCATGATCCACACGCAAAAAATTGAGCCACAGTTTTGATTAAAATGAGGGAATAAATCGAAATGAGAGATCTGCATCTGAATAAACGTACGTCCATCTTTAAGGATAGAAATCAGAAATTTAGCATGTAAACACGAGAGATTATTCAGAGCACCGCCGTGCACTTGCACCAACATAAATGAATGGTTAGATTGCATTAAATATACTTTTTGTTTATTAAAAATAAACAAAAAGTGTATTTTAAATCTGAACCGACGGTGCAAGTGAACCATCAATTTATTTAATTTTTTATTCATGTATTTTAAATCTGAACCGTTGATTGTATCTGGCCGTTGGCCTACCGTTAAGTCTCTGTTAGTTAACTTTTTTTTTTTTGAAATGGTCTCTGTTAGTTAACTTTATGAGGTAAAAATAGATCAGTTTGGGTAGATTCATAGGCTTGGGTAAAGTTTCTTAAACAATATTCGTCAGATATTATGGAGAAGAACGACGCCGATTCTCCGGTGCCGATTCCACCTCAGCCTTCTTAACCTGAGGCTAATCCTAAGCCGGTTGATGATGGGAAGAACAAAGTCGAATAAAGCAATACAAAGCCGGAATCGCCTGAAATTGCCGAAACCTGCCGGAAAGGTCGAAGCTTTTGGGATCTGTTTCGTCGCCGCGGCTCAGACTCCGAACAACGTGGAGGAATTTATCCACCAGTGAGTTGGATTGGTGAATCGGTAATCGGGTCTGGTATTGAAGCAGAGGGTAATCAGATCTGGTCCGGCGAATTGGTACAGTAAGTGATGGAGGAAGAGGTTTCAGAACGACCTGCGTTTTCCATTTAGTTTTTAAGTGTATTCATATAAGAACGAAAATCAATCACAGCATAACCTGCAGCCGTGCCTAGCGTACTGGCTTACATGCTATTGTTGCTTTAGTGGCTAGCTTCACATGGGTTCGAACAACCTTGAGGTTTTTTTTTTTTTTTTTAATTTTTTTTTAATATATTTTCTAACCTTTGCTTTAGTAAGCTACTTATTTTATTTTTTATTTTTATTTTTTTATCAAGCATTAATAAACTACTACTTCAATAAAATTTCGTGATTTGTAACTTTTTATAAACTACTTGCTTATCTATACTATATTTATTTTTATATATATATATTTTTTGAATAGGACTATATTTAATCAATAAAAATAAAAGAATTTGTCAATCAAATCATAATTATTTTAGATAATACCCTTTATATATTAAAATACTATGAAAACCAAACTAATTAGAAAGAGTACGGAAGTAAACCACATTTCAACGGCTGATTTATTATATCATTGCGTCCAAAAGTCGGTTTTCCTAGTTCATTAAGAGTTGATGAGGACTCCTTTTAAAGAATCTAATTGAAAATTATATGGTTATAAATGTAACTTCGGTTGACCAAGGGATTGAAGTTGAAACGAAGACGAAATTCGTTGTATTTTTACTACAGGGATGAAATATTCAAATCATCTCATCCAACGGTTGGTTTGTCCAATTTCATTAATCTCGATGGAGTTGCCCTTTAAGGAATCTAATATATAAACATAGTGACACAAAGTTAACAATGATCAAGTTGATCGAAGTCAAAACGAAGACGAAATTGACCAAATTTTTTACAACAACCACAAAACATTGCAATCTTCTCATCCAACGGTTGGTTTGGCCAGATTCATTTTTCTATGCATCGTCACTTTTAGAAGTCAAATTCACTTTATATGCAATATATAAATTAAACAACACTAGCAGACACATCGGTATTTCTTATGATTCGCCAACTTGAAATTGAAAATTTTTGTTTTCACCCCTTAACAAGTATCCACCATGTAGTTATATACGCAATATGGAAAAATTGGCATCGTTCATGGTCGATATGACATCGATTTACCAAATGGTTATAAAAGTTACTTTGGTTGACCAAGTGGATCGAAGTTGAAACTATAGCTAAATTTTTACAGAAAGCATAGAATATTCCAATCATCTCATCATATGGTTGATTTCCCAAGTTTCATATCCCGTGAAGGTGTTGTCCTTTGAAAAATCTAATAAATAAATATAGGATTATAAAGAACACATAGGTTGACCAAATGGATCCAAGTCAACTTGTAAACGAATCTTGCTAAAATTTTTACAATAACTATAAAATATTCCAATTGTCATATCCATCGGTCAACTTTCCAAATTTCATGTGTTGATAGGGTTGACCTTTGAAGTATACATGTATATTCAATTGACCACGTGGATCAAGATCGAAAAGATGACGACAACGGCTAGGAATTTTACCATGTGCTTGTGACATCCCGATCATCACATCCAACGGTTGATTTGACCAATTTCCTTTTTCTTGATCAATTGATTTTGACATGTATTTATTTCTATACAATTAATAAACAAGTTAGACAATTTTAGTAGATACATTAATAATTTCGTGCAATTAATGAAAAATGATAGATTCCATCTCGTCCAAATAAATCTGTCATAGCAATATGCATAACGTGAAAAAATTGGTCTTGTACATCTTCATTCCGGCATCATAGGCCTCATCATATGGCCCTTGGGCCCTAAGCCCGCCCGGCCCGGCCCTTCCATTAGGGCGGGCCGGCCCGACCCTTTTTATTTAGGGTAGGGTATGGGTCACACAAATAAAGCCCGGCCCTACCCTACGGCCCGGCCCGGCCCTAAAATTTATATTTTATTTTTGTTATTTTCTATTACATGTGTTATATGTATAAAACTATGGAAGTGTAGAAAATTATTTCAATCTGCCATATTAGGAAATGAGTCTTTTAAATTGAGCCATATTTTGAGAAGAAAAAAATAATTTTTTTTAAAGAATTAACCGTTAATTTGGCAAAAACGCCGCCGTTTTAATATAATCTTATGGGTATTTTAATATTTACCAATAATTACTGTTAACTAATTAACTGTAATAATTACAAAGCTATTATTTCAAATTGGACAATATATTCATGTAATACCAATTTTGAAATAAATCAAGTAATCAACATAACTAAAAATAATCAATTGGTCGAGTTGAAACCATTTTACCAATGTAATGTTAACTTCTTAATGAGCAAAATGGGGGACGAAATGGAATTTTTTAAAATACACCGCTGGATGTTATTTGCATATGAATATATGTTAGTGGTAGAAATTTCAGCAATTTCCGCCTTCGTTTGGACCTCGATCTACCCGGTCAACTCAATACCCTAAATAGAACATAAAACAAATATGCTCTTAACCGGTCCTTGGCAATTCACTTTTTTCGATCTTTCAGCTCCCACACTCTCATGGGTAGGGGGTTTACTTATGGATGTCAAAATTCCGCAACGTTTGTCCGCGCATGGTGCCGCTCCCCTTAGGGAAGTTTGCTTGTGCAAAGCGTTGACCGCTCCGTTAGGTGCCTTATTCACGACGGATCGGCCTAATTTCTTTACACAATACCTATCACTATTGTATAAACATATAAGAATTTTCCGATTGATCGATTTTCATTTCAAAATTTTTGGATCGCACATAATCCTTATATACCTATTAATGTAGTATAAATAGTTTATTAGGCTTGTTACCCTCCATGAGCAAAATGGGGGACGAAATGGAATTTTTAAAAATGAACCGCTGGATGTTGTTTTCATATGAATATATGTTAGTGGTAGAAATTTCAACAATTTCCACATTCGGTTGGACCTCGATCTACCCGGTCAACTCAATACCCTAAATAGAACATAAAACAAATATGCTCTTAACCGGTCCTTGGCAATTCACTTTTTTCGATCTTTCAGATCCCACACTCTCATGGGTAGGGGGTCTAGTTATGGATGTCAAAATTCCGCAACGTTTGTCCGCGCATGGTGCCGCTTCCCTTAGGGAAGTTTGCTTGTGCAAAGCGTTGACCGCTCCGTTAGGTGCCTTATTCACGGCGGATCGGCCTAATTTCTTTACACAATACCTATCACTATTGTATAAACATATGAGAATTATCCGATTGATCGATTTTCATTTCAAAATTTTTGGATCGCACATAATTCTTATATGTCTTGTAATGTAGTATAACTAGTTTATTAGGCTTGTTACCCTCCATGAGCAAAATGGGGGACGAAATGGAATTTTTAAAATGAACCGCTGGATGTTGTTTGCATATGAATATATGTTAGTGGTAGAAATTTAAACAATTTTCGCATTCGGTTGGACCTCGATCTACCCGGTCAACTCAATACCCTAAATAGAACATAAAACAAATATGCTCTTAACCGGTCCTTGGCAATTCACTTTTTTCGATCTTTCAGCTCCCACACTCTCATGAGTAGGGGGTCTACTTACGGATGTCAAAATTCCGCAACGTTTGTCCGCACATGGTGCCGCTCCCCTTAGGGAAGTTTGCTTGTGCAAAGTGTTGACCGCTACGTTGGGCGCCTTATTCATGGCAGATCGGCCTAATTTTTTTACACAATACCTATCAATGTTGTATAAACATATGAGAATTTTCAGATTGGTCGATTTCCATTTCAAATTTTTTGGATCGCACATAATCATTATATGCCTATTAATGTAGTATAACTCGTTTATTAGGCTTGTTATCCTCCATGAGCAAAATGGGGGACGAAATGGAATTTTTTAAAATGCACCGTTGGATGTCGTCCGTATATGAATATATGGTAGTGGTAAAAAATTTAGTGACTTCCACCTTCGGTGTGTGTATTAAATATGTTCAATAAAAAACAATGAGTCTTTTATTACCAATATATACCATTAAGCCATATTTTGAGAAGAAAAAAATAATGTTTTTTTTTTGTTAAACAAAATAAGGCCCTTTTTTGGCCCATTTCGGCCCTATTTGGCCCTATTTGAGGGCCGGCCCGACCCGGCCCTAAATTTTGTTGACTTTGACTAGGCCCGGCCCGGCCCGACCCTAAGCCCTAAAATTTAGGGTAGGGCCGGCCCTAGCCCGGCCCATGATGACCCCTACGGCATCAATTAAGGCGGTTGGTTCTTGATTTTATCTTTACCAAAATATCTTGTCACTAAAACAACTTTAAAAAATTCGATATTTGAGCTGTTATAAGCATACACTATTATGAGTAATGCAGAAATATAATCGTTCTTTTGAAATTTGTCATTGTATATATATTTATCGCACTACAAGAAATTTGAAACAAATTTTAATGTATTAAATGAAAATATTATTTTGAGAGAAAAAAAAAAAAAAAATATATATATATATATATATATATATATATATATATATCATTTTACGGCGAAAAAAATGTTGTAATTCATCCTCTTCGTTCTGAGGCCGCGAAAAATTGAATTAAAATTTTAAAACTCAAAAATTCCGCCACGAATTTTGTTCTCCCGCTCCCTAAATTTGAGTCAATGGAAAACAAAGTGGGGGAGAGAAGAAAAGGAGAGTCGGTCTCAGAGGTCTCCCCCAGCTCTGTCATTGTTGGACGCATCCAATTTCTGGTTCTCTCTCTCTCTATCTATCTTTGGAGGCAAGGGTTTGGGTAAGGGAGGAGCAAAACGACATCATTAGGTCTTCAGCGATATCATCAGGGGCACCAAGCCGTCGACGGGGAGGAGAAGGAGATCGGAAAGCAGGGATTGAAGAAGAAACTCCTAAAGGAAGGTGAAGGCTGGGATATACCCCGAAGTACGGTGACGAGCTTCACTATGTTTCTTTGTGCTTATTGATTCTTTTGGATTGGGATTGATTGCGATTATGTTTGAATTCAGTACATCACACCGGGAATTTGGTGGACGGGACACAGTTCGATTCGAGCGGCGATAGGGGGACATGGATCAGTTCACTCAGACAAGGTGTTATATTATTCAGTATCGAATATTATGCACACAAGCTGTTCGACAAAATGATTCTAAATTGCTTTCTTTTCAGTTTAAGACTTTGGGTTTAAGCTACAGCAGGTTTTGGTCTTTTTGTCTTATGCCACTAGCGATTGATCTCAATTACCAGGTATTAAAGTATTTGGGTAACTAGACATCACGGGAATGATTGAGACTAGAGTGGCCAGCTGGTGACGGAGGTGCATATTACGTGTAAAGATGCGGTTGAGATGGGGTTGTTTCCGGTTTATCAGATGGAGACCAAAGAGGCTATTTCCTTTTCCTAGAGGGAGTCATGAAAGGTACTGACTTGTGAGAATAGTCTAGATTATGATGTAGGGTCTTAAGTATTTAGATCTGGTTTGTATTGTAAAGGTTTCTTTAAATCTCTCATCCCAAAGTATAAGTACAAGTAGGAACTCAATAGTTTTTTGTGATATATTGCTTTGACTGTTCATTCATTAGGGGAGCCTCTGCCATTGTGGATCAATTTGTGATATATTGCTTTGACTTTGAGGTCTGTGAATTCATATCCATCAATGGTTGTTCATGTCAGTCGACTAATCATCCATAAATTTCAGAATTAGATGGTCTGACAATCAATTATTTCCTCAAACCATTAAATTCTCTTTTCTTAAATATTTGGATATGTGCCGATCTTCTTAGAGGGGATGGACTTCTTCGCAGTTGGCTTAGTCAGAGATATCCTCTTAATCTAACCCTCCATAATACTGTAGACAACATATCGAGCTAGCAAATAATAAGGACTTGAACAATTTGGCTAAAGGATACATTATGCATTAGTTAAATGTGTGTAATGCATTACTATGCATTCTACATTTGAGATTTCCATTAAACATCTTTATTACTCTTCTATCTCATCATGCATCTGGCACTTACACCTTGCTTTGCTGTCCTTTGTATTAAAGTTTATGACGAAATTAGCTGTTATACTTGGTTTTCAGAGTGTAGATGTTCATGTTACAGCAAAAACTTTGATCGCAAAATTTGAGGAAATGTGGATGCAACTTCTGACTAAAGTTACTGTATAGGTATATCCCAAAATGATGTACTATTGAGTTACACTTTCCACAATGATAGTCTTCTTTATCATTCAAGGTTCAGTAATGTTGGTAATTTGGTATTACAGGTATTCATAGCATCTTGGTTAATCATTTCTTGATAATCTTTAACTTCTGAGCAATATACTTGCAGGAAAAGAGGCTAGAAGAGGAAGATGCAGAAGCACAGTTAAATATGGAGCTCACTAAAGGGGCTGATCATGCTAAAATGGCTAGAAACTTACGCAACAAGGTGCGTGTGAAATAAACATCCTTCTTATGTGTATCTAATGAATTTGGAATGGAAGTTGTTGTAGATACGTATCACTTACAATTGAAATAGTGGACTCTGTTTTTAAATCCTCTGATGTCTTCTTTTTAGCTTTATGAGGTTGATATGCATTTGGAAGAGACTAAGAGATATGGTTGTTCAAAAATGCAGGTTGTTTAGTAACATTTTATCTAATTACAAAGTGCTTTCCATTTATTTGATCTAATATAGTGCAAGTTGAACCTATGTTCATAGACTCCTTTGTGTTATGAATTGAGGAAAGCTTAAGGAGTGAGATATACTGCCTCTTTTGGTTCTTTTTATTTTTTTATTTTTAACAAATTTATTTAGAGCATTTTATTTTCACCAGCATGAGAACTCCTGTTGTGATTTGATTGATGAATTCTGGGTTTTAATACATTCTGGTAGTTTGATCTTTTTTGTAAACCTCCATATGGAGACTGCTTCATTACGTGTTTCGTTACTTATGTCTGTGAGATATCTACACTTTTCAAATACTAAACTTTATCATATTCATCTGCCTAAGTAAAACTTGACTTATTTAGCTACTTACCTACTATAATTCTGTCTTTGGTAACCTGTTTAATTTATATTCCATATCCTGCTATTCTCTATATTTTGTATTCTGATACATTTTCTCTCATCTTCATACCTACTATTTCAGTTGATGTCCATCACATTCAAGAGCAAATGAGGTCCTCACCAGCACAGAAGAAGCCTCACAAGCTAAGAACTAACCACGTGTAATTTGTTTATAAACATCATCTTTGGTTAGGAACTTAGGATGCCAAGTTTTTGAAAATTGTAAAAATGCATATGGATGGCTTGGTTAGAATGCCAGCTCCTGCTGAAACTTCCAATTTTTGAAATATGTATATATGCTGGTCTGATTAAAACACTAGATTTTACATATTGTAAAACAATAATAAATTTAATTAACATTGTTTAGATTATGATTATTACTCTTTTAACACATAAAATTCGGGAAAAAACAATATAACCTGCGGCATTGCGCGGGCTGTATACCTAGTATCTTCTCATCCCAAGTTGATGGATCAAATAGGCATACCTTTTTCACATTAGATCACGTGGAAAAGCAAAATCAAATAGGCATACCTTGCACTATATTACTTGAAGAGCGGTTAGCTTCTAATCTGTTTTTCACCTCTATCTCCAATCTTTTTAAGTTGTCCTTCAGGTAGCATGAATACATCGTTTAGTTCCTCATTTCCTTACATGTACAACAATCATTTCGGATTTTTGATAGGCCGAGCAGGCAAGTACGACATGCGTTATAACATTCAGAGAAGTACCTTGAATTTCATTCCAAGAAAAACTAAAATATGAAAAGGGGCTTCTTGATTGACAATACAAGTGAAGCCAGGGGTTTCATATTTGTTTATGTTACCAACAGGCCTAATTTCATATCCAAAGTCGATACACAGCCTCAGACCCAAAAATCAACCACATACAGTATTAAAACTTGCAAAACATATAACATATTTCAATTATAAGAAAACTAATCTCATTCAGGTAATCAGGTTAACTTTGCTTCATTTAAACATATACAGAAAACCAATACAAATAATAAGCTGTATCTTAAATATCTGAACTCAAACAGCCAGTCCAAGTGCAAGATGATCTGGTTTTATCTTCCTTAACATTGCTTTTGTGATCACATTCTCCAAAGTGTCGCTGTGATCTCTCGACAACATTGTATAGCATAGGCCAATTCTTCAGCCCTTTTGGAGGATGGTACACTATTGGGTATTGGCAAGTAGAAGGGTGACACAAGTGAAACCGAGTTTGTCAGTCATTACAAATTCAGATGGCTAAATACTGTCCAAATCATCATCAGACTCGGGATTTTCTCCTGCGATGGCTGCGACATTTTCGACCGTTAGGAACCTTCTCGTGGATAATGTCCGTTGTTGTGTCACAGTCAGTTGCAACGACAGCATTGGACTGTGTGGCCTCCACATTGGATTTTGTGGCCTCCGCAGCATTAGAAATACCTTCTCCGCAACCTTCACCTTTCATGGCAGCTCTCATCACCGATTTCAATAGTTCATTGCTCGAATTATTGACAATTTCAAGTGCAAGTGCTGACCAGAAAAACCAAAACGCAGAAGGAAAACCCAAAACGAAAATGTAGAGTTCTTGGATACCAGGAGTGAAAATGTAGAATTCTTGGATACCAGAAAAACCAAAACGCAGAAGGAAAACCCAAAAAGAAAATGTAGAGTTCTTCAATTCCAAATCATTTTAGTAGAGGAGCAGAGAGTGCCTACTATTTTCTGTCAAAACTGTAAGTTAAAACCAGCTACAAAACACAAAACATAATGTTCAGCAGAAATTTTAGGGTTAGCTAGAGTGCCATCCCTTCATCCCCTATACTGTAATTTGGACTAAATTCCCCTAAATTATGTTACTTTAAATTATAAACCCTTCATTTTGTGACTTCATAAAATCCAAAGTTTCATTAATGGATAAGGTGTAATTTGGGGTTAAGGCACTATGTCCCCCTCATGTATTCTATGGTTTCATTAATGGATAAGGTGTAAGAGCAGTTGCACTGCCCTCCTTTCTTTCAAAAAAAAAAAAATCCAAAGTTTTGAATGAAATATATAAGAAAATAAGAATATAAAATTTCATAGATAACTCAAGAGTGATGTAGTAACATACCGCTTCTTTCATGTTACGATCTGCCCCACGTCCCTGATACAGACAAATTGCAAGTTGGTATTGAGCTCGGACATGGCCCTGAAAAGAAGCAAGATATAACCACTTTACAGCTTCCTTTGGATTTGGAGGTTCAACTGCACAGACAATAAATTTGATAAGCACAAAGTATAAAATTGAAGTATGAAGTTGAGCACTCCCCATTCAATAAAACCAACATCCTGATGAAAGCAAATCCAACTCTAGTTCTGATAACATAACTTACACAGATTAAGGTAAAAAAAAAAATAAAGGAAGTTGCTTTTCACTATTGCAGCAAAACTGTGCCCCAAACCAAATAAGAACTCCTACAGAAACATGAACGAATCCATCTGTATAGTGCTTCTGTAGGCTTTGGCGATAGAAAATCCTAAAACTGCACTTAAAAATCAGATCAAAGTTATGTACATAAATAGGGGAAGCCCTGTAAATTCTTACGGCATTAGCTATTAACAACTAAACATCAAGTTCTTCGTCAACTCTGAAACATTTTTCCTCCCTAGCATTTTTTCCAAACAAGCAATCCAAACATGGATTTCATATACCCAATCAATAAGAAACAATAATTTCAGAAAACCCAATCAGTTAATCCAAACAATAGACCCATTCAAAGAAGGAAGTCGCGTGTCAAATTTTATTCACCTATCAATAAATATCACCTGGATAAAATCAAATCGAATCAAATATAAACCCAAAACCAAACGACTTACAGGGGAATTTGAGCTCCGTGGGGTGAATGCTAAGAAGAACTCCGGATTCGGTATTGAATTGGGAACTAGGGTTTCGCAGAGTGAAGAATAACCTGAAACGGAGGGACACCCATCTTAACCTGAAAGAAAAGAATTGGTCTTCGCCTCAGGAACTATCAATCAACAATTGCTGTTCTTCTAATTCTTCTTGTTCGGAGGGACCCTTCGGAGACTAGAACCGCTCTGTCTTCTCCATGCGCACTCCGAATCTCGCTCTTGTTGATCTTTCCTTTGTGTTCTGCATAAAGATCAGTGAAAAGAACAGTCTCTGGCTCTCTGCTAGCTGCAATTCCCAAGCAAACAAAAATTGAAAGGTCGGGCATAACAAAGGCCGATCTCAACAACGCTGAGTGGCCAGGGTAAATTTTGTTTTTACTGCACTTTGGTTTTTTGGTTCTTCGTTTCCGTTTTCTTCACTAACCAACGGATGGCAACGTCTGTTAATGCACGTGACTTGCACACTGCTGGTATTTACGGAGAGGATTCCATGCACCGTCGGTGCATAGAATAATTTCCATGTAAACACTTAACCTGAGCAAGAGTTTTCCTTTTTGCTTCAGCAATTTGTTTGAGAGTCTCACATTCCATAACTCCATTTGTCCCCACGGTGTCCCTTTTGCCCCCAATGGAGAGCAGGCAATGATGATTATACCTTTTCTTTCACAAAACTCTCTCAGCTTTTTCTGCTGCTATAGCGGGTTCATCTCCACCTTAATTAATTCCAAATTAATGTAACCAAATTAAGCATGCTTGCAATTATATATTTAATTAACTAAAGAATAACCAACCTTTATTAATTACTTGGTTGACTGCAGGAGGGATTTTTGCAGTGGAAAGCAAGATTTCAATCTTTTTGCATGAGAAATTGCTGACTCCTATTGCCTTGGTGAGGCCTAGCTTCTGGCACTCTTCCATTGCTTCCCACACAGACTTGAAGTCCATAGGAAGAAGATCCTCTTTCTTAACAGGTATGTCATAGCTTCCCGGCTCCAAACTCACAGGCCAATGAATGAGATACAAATCTAGGTATTCCAATCCTAGATTTCTGCAGGGGTATAGCTAGACATATGCTAAATCAAAAGATCCCCCTAATTAATGTGAACATTTGCAGATTCGATTACTGCAGAAGTCTACCCAATAATTGGAGACTTCGATTTTTACTTTTCTCTTCTAAGGTAGTTGCCAGATTTGAAATCGTTCATCTAGCTATTTGATTACTATTAATATTGACATCTAAGTACAAACACCACGCCCAATATTTCTCAGATTTTTGGCACGAGTGATCTTTGTTAGGCATAAGGGTTAACCAAAAAAATGAACGATTTCGATTTGTCAAAGTCTATGATTGGATGGTCGACTGAGTATAGCTAGGAAATGTGCACTTTTCAAATATATTAACGTGGATTCTTGTCCGTTACAGATAAATCAATATATAGATCTGTATACGTACTTGAGTGTTTTATGAATGGCAGGCAGGACTAGGTGATGGTGTGCATCCGTGCACCAAAGCTTGGAAGTTGGAAGTAGCAAAAAGCTCATCCTGGGATTTGACGAGGTCAAGTGAAAGAGCTTCGGCAATGGCTTCACCAAGAACTTGCTCCGTCTGGTAAACAGCAGCGGTATCAAAATGTATGTAGCCGACTTGGATTGCAGTGAGAATGGCTTCTTTCACTGCTTCAGAGGGAACAAGAGGATATGCAGCCGTTCCTAAACCTAGCACCGGAATACTGCTTTTATCACTTGCAATACTACTTGGGACGATGGTTAGTGCCAACTCCGGAATATTGCTTATGGTTCTCCATTTTCGAGATATCTCCATACAAGATCCACAGTTAGGATTATGTAAGTGATCCATTTTTGAAAGCGTCATCCATCACATTTAAGTTTGCATCTCTCTTACAACTTTCTACATTGTACACATAAAGTTGAGTGGTTGGAAGACTCTATGACCAAAATATCGAAGATTATGGAAATATAGATAGTTCAAAAAAAAAAATTGAAGGAAATATCGAATATGAATGGAAATTTTACCAAAACTTTAGATAAAGTTGTATAATCAGCTAAAAATATACTAAAAATAAAATATCAGAAAAATGTTAAAATTAATATCGGTGCTTGTTAAAAATGGAAATTTTGAGGAAATATCGAGGATATTTTAGTCCTTTAGTAGTATAGCTCATATTCTAAAGGGATAATAACCATTTACACAATTTTAGCCTAAAAATTGCCCACATACTTCACTAAGAGTTTTTTACTCCCATTTACCTAATCTAACATCTATTGACAGTATTGCCCTCATTTTAATTAATAATTTACACTCATATATATATCTCTCTCTCTCCCCTCCCCTTTTCAATCTATTCTCTCTCTCCTCCCCCCTCACCGATTTCTTCTCTCACTGAAGACTTTCCATGCCTCCTTCCTTCCTTCTCCCCAATCCCACTTCCTTCTTCCTTCACTCCACTCTCACCTACTCTGCTTTCCCAAGTTTCCTTGGATTTCGCCCCCTCTAAGCTCATGGTTTCGCTGATGAAAACGTTTTCGAAAGAGCTCAAGGCTTCCCAGTCGACTGTGTCTCCGACTTCGGTGGCGAGGACGACACGATGAAGGAGTTGGAAGGGTCAGAATCGGCGACGGTTTCGCCGACGTCGGTGATTGGATTCGAGGAGAGAGCTGAGGAGAGGGGGGCTGGGTGTGCCTTGTCCAGAGAATTGAGTAGCTCCGGCGGGTTGGAGTTCGGGTCGGGGCTCTGACGCCGTCGTTCAGGCTTCCCTTCTTTTTCTTCTTTTTTTTTTCCCCCCCTCTTTCTGGTAAAATGCGTAGGAGGCCTCCAACGTCGTCCATGTTGTTGCGGTGGTTTGTTTCTCCAAAAAATTGGCCGATTTCAATATGGGATGTTGCTAGTAGTGATTGTTTTGTTTATTATGATTTGGTTGGGCAATAATAAGATTATTGGGGGGCGAAAAAACGATTATTGGGGGGCAAAAAAACGATTATTGGAAGGCAATAATAAGATTATTGGGGGCCAATAAAAATATTATTGCGGGGTAATAATAAGATTATTGGGGGGGCAATAAAGTTGGACGCCGGATTCCGGTCCGATCACCAGAGTCCGGCTGCCGGACAATGGAATCCGGCGGTCGGTCAACGGAATCCGGCGGCCGGTCACCGGAATCCCGCGACAGCCTACCGGAGTCCGGCAAAGTCTCTCTCTAAGTGATAAAGGAAGAGAGGGCAAAATTGTCTTAAAAATAAACAAAAAAGAATAAAAAATAACTTAATTGGGTATTAGGGCAAAATATATATATAATATTGTGTAAGTGGGCAATCTCTTAGAGTGTTTGGGTAAGTGGGGTTAATTAACCCCAAAATTGTGTAAATGATCATTATCCCTTTTATCTTCACTAAATTAGTACCAGAGAAAGGAAAAAAAAAAAAAATTAATCGGTGTTAAAGAGAATTAAGCTTCCAACCAAGGGAATTAATGGTACACTCTACCCACACTCAATTTTGAAATGAAAGGGAACTAAGCTTTAGATTGTAAGAATTGAATGTAAGATGCAACAAACACTTTATTGTATGGAATGACTTGGAAAGACAATATATAGATTGGTCAATTCTATTTTTTGGCTATCTAACAATTCTCTCTTACCCCATCAGTTGTTTGACTTGTTTCACAAGATCACGTGCACCCACTAGATTCAACTCAGTCACTTACCATATTGTTAACAAACAAGCCTAGCCAAGTCACTTTTTTAATTATCTTGTTGGTGATAGAGAAACATATATAGGTATGTTGAAGGATGTCGACATCATGTGTGCCTCTACAAACTAGGGTTTAGAGTTGTAATAGGAAAAGGTTCTAGGTATTCAATTGTATTCGGATTCTATTACCTTTTGTGTACCTTATAACTCCCTATATAAATGGCTCCTATTATCAATAATAAACACACAATTCCAATTCTCTACAACACGTTATCAACACGAGTTCTAACCCTAGCATAAGAAAAAAAACAAAACCCTAAAAACCCTAAAACCTAAAATTGCCGCAGCCTTCAAGCCCTAGCCGCAAGTCTCTGCTGCCCCTGTAGCCCTCCCCTGCAGCCTCCTGTCATAAGTCTCTGCTGCCCCTGCAGCCCTGCCCTGCTCCCCTGCAAGTCCCCGCGACCCTGCATCAGCCCGCCAGCGTCCCTCACCTTGCAGTCCTGCCCCGCGCGCCTGCTGCCGATACTGCTGCTGCCGCACACTACCGCTGCTGCTGCTGTTTGCTGCTGCCACTAGCTGCTGCTCTGCTGCCAATTGTTGCTGCTGCCCCAAACACGCCTGCTCCAACACGCGCGTGTTCTCAAGCCCTAAACCATCACGTAAGTTTTTGTGAATTAAAGTTACTGCTTTCATGTATTTTAAATTCCTTTATTTGCTACAGAATTTTGAAATATATGAATATGGTTTTGAGTATTTAATAAGCGGAATTGTGGGGATTCACGCTTAACGAACTAAGAGCGTTCATAACCAATGGACTAAGAGTGTTCATAATTAACGAACTAAGAGCGTTCGTAAACAATAAACTAAGAGTGTTCATGATATTCGGACTAAGAGCGTCCACAAGCATCAAATTGTGACCATATTAAAACATCATTGTTTGGTCTAATCCAATTATTCTTGGAAATTGATTTCTTGGTAGCATAGCTTGGAAATCTTATTATAATTAGCTTTCGTGGAAGTTTAGCTCCGAAACTAATTGGTTCTTGTTTCACCATTTTTCAGGATGTCAAACTCGAACATATTCGATTTTGTTCCATTGGATTATGCAGGCAAAAGATACCTATTGTGGGCTCAGGACGTTGAGCTCCATCTTATTTCCCGTGATCTATTGCACACAATCCAAGAGCTTTGTTCTGAAGGAACTGCTCCAGACCCTCAAACTGAGATTGACAATTCCAGGGCACTTGCCCTAATGATGCGTCATATGGATAGAGACCTCCAGTTTGAGTTCATGAATGAGGATAGCGCCATAAAGCTTTGGCGAGCACTTCGTGAACGTTATGGCAATGTTCGTGACTCCATCCTTCCGAATTTAGAAGCAGAATGGAATGATCTTCGCTTCTCTGACTTTGATACAGTCATACAATTTTATTCGGAAGCTCTCCGCATCACAGGAATGATGCGCTTCTGTGGCAAGACGATCATAGAAGAACAATTGATTGAGAAAACCCTCAATACCTTCCCTGTCTATGCTATGAGGTCCTGTGATTTATTTCGGACTCATATAAATGCAAGACGGATCACAAGCTTTCAAAAGCTTATTGAAGCTATGGAAATTGCTTAAAGGCAAGACAATTAGCTTGTGAGAAGAGAAATTGATAGGCTTCGAGATAGCTATCCAGAGCATCACCCCATGGCTAGAGAAAGTCGCCATAGACGTCATGATCCATATGATCGAAATGCTCATGAAGGTAGTCGCCAAAGGCAACAATCACGCCACCGTAGGAGCCGTAATTTTGAGGGACTAAGGGTTGGAAACCATAGAGCCAACGTTGGCCATGGTCATAATCTTCCAACGCCTCAGGTCCTAGGGACCATGCACATTGCGCCAATGCGCCTCAATCAAGGGAGAATCCTCTTCATCGTATCTATTTCTGATATGGAACGTCTGATCAATGGGCCTGAGTTTGCAATGTACCTAAGAAGGTAGTTGCCTCACAGTGATCAAGACATCGAGTTCAAGAAGACTTTAAATCTGGCGATAAAGACAAAATGCCGCAGATTTTTATTTAGAGTAGTCTTTTATTTCCAAGAATTATGTAATGGCAGTTATGCCTTAAATCAATAAATGACATTTTGTTTTAACTCTTTCTCACTTGGCTCGCCTAATTAAGTATGATGTCTAGGAAAGTAATTGAGATTAGTGGTACTTAAGAGAGCCTCGCTCCACCGACATCTCTTCCTACTTTCCTGGTCATATTTGATTGGAGTCACCGAACGGATTGAGTGACTACAATCTCTCTAAGTTTGACTTTTATTTTTGGATTAGACTTTGGTTAAGAAACTTTGATGTAATCATTGGCTATTAATAAAGTGTCGATTCTTTTACTTAATGTCTTGGACATACCTAATTCGAACTTTATTTGAAAGATATAAGAGTCAATGGTTTTCATGTGGAAACACATTATGAGAATGGACAAGAGTTCCTTTGCATCACCTCTAATGACTACGGACATAAACGAGTATTAGAGAAACTTATGTGTCGCTCTAGTGGGTTGTATGCAACCACTATTCGAGTCATTGAATTCAACCATGTCATGAGAGATGATTTATGAGATTCTGACACACATAGGCTTTGGCATGACCGTTTGGGACACCCAGGTCGTGACATGATGCTCCGTGTATTAAAGACTTCACACGGACATCCATTTTTCAGAACGAAAAGAAGTAAGAACCAAGAATTGGTTCGAGGAGCTGCACATGCGCCTTATGGCGCCATGATTGTGCAAGACTGGCCACACATGGCCAGCACCGCCTACCCCCTGCGGCCTATACATGGCATTGACGCTATGTATGGAGACTTGGCTCCTCTCTCTACTTCTCAAAGTAAATTGTGACATTTTGGCTCAACCAAAACCTTCATTGGTTGATTATAAGGCTAATTTTTCGTTCTGTAAAGCATGTTTTTTTAAGGATCACGACCATCCTATGCAAAGGACACTAAAGAAATAATTCCATTCTTACATAGAATCCAAGGGGATTTTGTGGATCGATTCAACTAACTTGCGGACTGCTTAGATGTTTTATGGTGTTGGTTAATGTGCGGACACGCTGGTCACGTGTCGCGCTATCATCCACTCATAATGCTGCTTATGATGAACTCCTAGCCCAGAACATATGGCTACGGGCTCACTACCCAGATCATCCCATTCAGTCAATTTGACTTGATAATGCTAGAGAGTTTACATCGCAATTTTTCGATGACTATTGCATATCATTGGGTATTGATATCAAGTATTATATTCCCATGTACACACCCAATTGATCTCGCGGAAAAGCCACCATTAAAAGACTACGATGGTAGCCCGGACATTGGTAATGCGCACCAATATTTCCGCTTGGGTTATGCAATATCGCATGCAGCTATGCTAATTCGTCTACGACTCATAGCAGCCACTCAACTTTTATTTGCGTTACAGCTAGTGACTGGGTTCGAGTCTAATATGTCGTACTTATGCATATTTGAGTGTGCAGTTCATGTGCCAATTGCGCCGCCACAGAGCATCAACATGAGTCATTGAAACAAATGCACACACACACACACACACACACACACACACACACACATATATATATATATATATATATTTGTGTTGGACATGAGTCTCCAACTATAAGTCCGCTATGTAGAACCATTGACAGGCAATCTTTTTTTTCGCTGGATTTGCGGATTGTCACTTTGATGAGACAGTCTTCCCGTCGTTAGGGGGAGATTAGAACGTCAACGTTCAACAGAAACGACATGAATTGTCGTGATCTGTCCCCACTATGTCTCATCTTGATCCCCTAAAAGTGACGAGATCACATATACCTGCTGCAAACATGTCTGCAAGGATTGATGTCCCTACAAGAGGACATGGTGCCTCCCAGAGGAGATGGGTACGGCACCACTACCATGGATGGTGGTATGGTGATGCCACAAGGTGGCATAGTGGCATCATAGGCCATGGGTTCCGTTAGAGAGCGTAGGAGACCCATAGGTTCGATGGATTCTCGCCCTAGGAAGAGAGCGAGTTTGGCACAACTTGATCCATTGATCATTGATACTCAAAATCTGTCTCATGAGAATATAGAGATCTCTACGAACTACACTAGTGTACATGAGGATGTGGAATTATTGAGACCAATGACATCGAACCTTACTCCGTTGAAGAATGCCAACGTAGAGAAAATTGGCCTAAATGGAAAGATGTGATCCAGGTTGAATTGGATTCACTAACGAAGAGGAAGGATTTCGGGCCTGAGATGCCAACACCTCCTAACATAAAACCTGTTGACATTAATAGGTCTTCGTTAGATAGCGTGATGAGAAAAAGAGATGATAATCTCGCCTTATGGCGCAATGCTTCTCACAAAACGCCCTGGAATCGACTACGAGAAGACCTATTCTCTCGTAATGGATGTCATTGCACTCCACTACCTTGTCAGTTTGGTAGTTTCCAAATAACTGAACGTGCAGCATACGAATGTGGTCACTACGTATCTCTATGGGGATCTACATACGGAATATAATGAAGGTTCTTGTGGACTTCATTTACCCAAATCAAGTGGCTCTTAACCACGGAGCGCGTTTGCAATAAGGGTGAAACGCTAACTAAAGTGACTGCTTGATTGGGAAGGGATATGATGAACTATGCCCACACGTTTCCATGACAAGTTCCGAATTTGCAGTTGTCGCGGTTTATGTTGATAAACATAATTGGAACCCTTGAGAGTTAAGGGAAACCGTTGAACACCTGAAATCCGAGTTTGAGATGAAGGACCTTGGGAGAACACGGTTTTTTCTAGATTTAGAACTTGTATACCATGTCAATAAATGCTTGGCATTCTGATAAAGTCAAAAATGCACTCCCATGGTCGTCCGTAGTCTTGGCCCTAAAAGGGATCCGTTTCGTCCCAGGGATGATGACGAAGACGTGTTAATAGCAGAAGTGCTTACTTATGTACAATAAGCACATTATTGTACTTAGCACAATACAAGACCGGACACCTCAATTGTTATGAACTTGTTGGCTAGATATAGCCTCGCGCCAACGCAACGCCATTGGACTGGTATAAAGGCAATCTTTCGTTACTTAAAATGTACGATAGATATGAGTTTGTTCTATCCCTACAGAGAGAAAAGAAATGACGGGAATTTGGGATCGGACCCCATAAGGCAAAATGCCAATTTCCGTAATGTAGCCGTCGACGCCACTACCCATGGTGGCCGGCGTCCTACTCCTCCTCCCCTCCATCAAAATGACAACGATGTCTTGATGGGTTTTGCTGGTGCAGGGTATCTCTCTGACCCTCACAAAGGTCGCTCCCAAATGGGTTATGTCTTTACCATGGGAAGCACAGCGATATCTTGGAGGTCTACAAAGCAGACCCTTGTTGCTACTTCCTCAAATCATGCAGAGATTATTGCTCTACATGAAGCCGTGCGATAATGCATATGGCTAACGGTATCTGAGTGAAAACCGTTATTGATGTGTTAATTATATTACTGCATCGGTATCTGAGTGAAAACCGTTATTGAATAATTAAATACACAACGGTGTATTCAGTGCTAACGGTATATGCTAAGTATATCTACAACGATTTCTAACTAAAAGCCGTTGTACTTTATTATGTTCAACATCCACTATGCCAAAAAAGCTATCAGACAACAGAGTTCAGACGACAGAATAGTCATTTTCTGTCGTCTGAGTGTTTCAGACTAAATTCAGACGACACAAAAATTAAATGTGTTGTCTGAATACAATGAGAAACCATGCTTGTTTCATTTTGAAGATATGGTCAGACTCAGACGACACTTAAATGTCGTCTGAAAAGATGAAAATTTTTTTAGCAAAAGGTTTAGATTTCCCTCCAACAAGATTAAGTCTTTTCCCTCCTAATTGCCCAAACCCTATCGGTGACCAGTAAATGTAAAACTATTCAGACAACAGAGCTAAGAAATTCTGTTGTTTGAATAAGGAGTGTTTGACTTTTTTTATTTGAAGTCGATCTGTTTTGACGTACATAACACAAAGCACGTGTTATGTCTTTTTTTTTTTTTTTTTTTTTATTCACCAAAAAAAAACATAACACAAAACCTAGCAGCTTCGTGTTCTTCATTCCCACAAACCTCTATGTCTAAAACTCTCTTGCGCCAACCAGAAACTCTATACCTCTCAAAAATCAGCCCTCTCTCAAATCAAATCTAATTTCTGAAACCCAGTCCTCTCTCACCCAGATTTCTCTCCTAATCTCCTTGACGAATCGATGATCGACGGCGGTTGCATGATGGGCAGCGACACATCTCTTTTCGGGTTGCCACAGAAAGTCTAGAAACCCGTAGAGCAGAGAATCGTAACCCACCCGTGTACTTGCTCTGTTTTTAGCCTCCACTGACCCTTCCAGAAGTTCCATGACTTCTAGATGTTTACCGTGCCAAATCTATAGATAAGAGAAAAGCATCGGAGGAGAAGAGGTTTTTCATCGGAGGTGATGTTTTATTGATGCTTGTAGTTTTGTGGTTTTGAATCGGTGGATTTTGTTGTGGTTGGGTTTCAATTGATCTTGGTTTTTATGTTTTGTTGAGGTAATGATTTTGGTTTCTATGTGTTTGGGTATGGTTTTGTGGTTTTCAGTGGGTGGTTTTTGTTGAGGTTTGGATTGTTAGTTTTTATAGATGTTTGGGTGTTTTGTTGTTTGAATGGTGATGATTATTTTGTTCTTATTGTGTAGGTTTTATGCAAAGGAGTATTTGGCTTGTTCTTTTGGTGTTGTTAGTTGGTTTTACTTGGTTGTGCTGCTGTGAATCAGGTATTTAAGTTTTGTTTTCTGATTATTGATGAATCTTCTGTTCTTTAAATCGGAGGAAAACAAAAAGCGAATAAGCTCGATAAGAGTTTCTTCTATTGAGTTGGAATGACTTGGAAACAAGGAGATTGAGCGATGAGCTCGCTATGTCAAATTAATGTCTGACAGGAATTGAAGTACTATAGAAATGTAGGAAATAGATTCTATATATATATATATATATAGAGCACATCTATTAAACCTCTTTCTTTGGTTAACATAAATGATCTCTCTTTAACTTGACGTCTTCATGATTGTAGGTTTGGATTTCTCACTAGAACAACATCACTGCAAGAAGGTGATTGTTACTTTGATAATTTCAATTATTGGTTTAGCAATTGATTTTGGTTTTTTTATTTTATATATATATATATATATATATATATATATATTTTATTGAATTCTGATTCCAGGTTTTAGGAATTGATCCGTTGCCATCTCACTATGTGGACTTGTTGTTTACAGTGTCATAATTATAGATGTGATTCTACTTCCTCTTTATTTGTTTGCTAAGGCTGTTTTTTTTTTTTTTCTTTTTCCCTTTTGGTTCTTTGTTGAGGGTTTTGTTTTCTTCTTTATCGTTAACAGTTAAGTATATATTGCTTGAATTAGTTATATGTATTCATTTAAGAAGCATTCTTGCTTACATGTATGTTTTGACATGTCTCAGGAGTGACGAACTCAGTTTATCATGGGGCTTTGCAATTCAGGTTTGAGCATATAAGCTTGGTGTCAATTGGCTTGCTGGTGAAGTTTTGAGGGGCTTAAAATTTATCAGGTATATATGAAGCTATATTCTATGCTACTTGGGTGCTGAGAAGTGAAAATTACAAAATACGAAAACTTTTTTATAGTCTTATGTACAATTGCATGTTTACAGGGTCTCAAACTTGATATTGACCGGTTTGATCTCCAGAAAGTAAAATTACCGGCCAGGTAAATATATTTGTTATTGCCTCCTCTATATATATTCTTCCACAATCTGATTTTAGTCTTAGTATAGTTATTGATCGTCAACCTACAAACATGAACATGAAATCCCTATATTTTGGTAACAGATGGATTGAAGTTGAGAACTTGAGATCTAAACATGGTCTTTGATCTTTCATTCTTTCATATATTGCTGTTTGTATTTAGCTTGGCTGCTTTTTTTTTTTTTTTTTGGTTCATTGTATGAATTGTTTGTAAGACTTGATGTGGACTTATCAATATTCATTAGGAACTACAACAACTAAGTTGCATACCTTACAGAATAGGCAATTAGGATAGGATGCTTGTGTTTTGCTGTGAATCTGATAGCATAATTAGGATAGCATAATTGATACCAATCTGATAGCATAATTAGGATAGCATAAATGATACCAATCTGATAGCATGTTTGTGTTTTAGGCATCCAAATGACCAAATATAAACTCTAGTTGTTCTATTACTGAAACAGGAATTTGATAGCTTCTTTGACTCAAAAGTCGACCAAAAAAAAAAGATAGTTTTGGTTTTCTAGGTTTCAGAAGCAGTGAAAATGAAGCATGTTTTATATGTTTTTAGTCCGAAATCAAAATGTATGGGTCATTGAATCTGTGGTTTTGTGTTGGTGGATTCAAATTCTTATGAGATTGGGTTACTGGGTTTTTTGCAGGTGAAGTATTTGCAAGAGCCGGACAACAATACCAAGTGTAAGTAATTTGTAGTTTAACCAATGTGTTTGTTTCGTGGGCTTATTAGTATGAGTTTGAGTGTTTTTGAAAATCTAATGGTTTTTATTGTTTTGCAATGATGAATCAGCCTGCAAAGCCAGAGGCAGCGATCTCCGCGTTCATTTTAAGGTACAAAAGAACTTGATACTCAAAACTGGCCGGTTCAAAAGAAGTTGACCAAAATTCTAGATAGTTTTGACTTCAGCTTGTGGATAGACAAAAAAAATATATATTATTATTCTTCACCATTACATTTTCTAAAATGATACCTTTTTTTTTCCCCTCTCAAATTGATCTTTTCCTGTACATTAATCTCAAGAGGAACAAAATCACCAACCCAAAGTTTATCTTCACTTCTTTTAAGTCTTTCTTTGTAATCTTTTACTTGCATAAAGCAATCATGTAGCTGCAGATAATAAAACAACATTCATTAACTTTAGGCAATGTTCCAAAGAGTTTACTATCTAGCAATCTGATCGAAAACACCTTGGACAACTGCATGTCTCTGGCCGCCTAATGCAATTATTAAATGATGTTAATATTTCTTTTATCTTTGATAATTACATTGTGCGGCGTATCTAATGTTTTGATACATCTGTACAGGTCGCTGAGATTGTTGCTAACTTCATTGTGAAGGGTCTGGTATTCCAGCAAGGTCGTAGTTCAGGCATATCGTCAGGCAATTACAAGTAAGTTTTTCTTAACATCGTATCTCAATGCATGACTTGCAGCTCTTGTATAGTTTTTTCATTAAATATAGATGATTGAGGATTGATCTTGTACATTTTTCTTTTTTACTTCTATAGTTAGTTAGTTCTGAGCAGTATAGCATGTATTGTGTTTGGGATATATAAATGTATGTAAGGTGTTGTACAAATCTTGATTATTTTACTTTTTCTGTGTAAGATGGATAAATCATGGATGAATGCTGATAGAAGGTCACGCAAGTTTGAGGTAGGAGTAGGACAGTTTCTGAAATTTGCCTCTGCTAATGCCAACAACCAAGCAAAAATACGTTGTCCTTGCCTAAAATGCTGCAATACTGATGGATTTTCCATTGGAGTTGTTAAGGACCATATTTTTTGGAATGGTATTGATAGTAGTTATAAGCATTGGAGGTGGCATGGAGAACCTAATACAGCTGCCATTTCTGGCAATAGAAGAGGGGAAGCTGAAACTGTAGATTGGGATGGGGGTAGTAGGATGGGAGAGAATGATGTAGAAGGAGAGAGTGAGGATGAGGAGATTTCAGAAGACTCAAATGAGTTTCTGAAGTATGTGGAGGATGCCGATAAGCCTTTGTACCCTGGTTGTACCAAGACAACCAAGTTAAATGGTCTGATTCAGACATTCAATCTGAAAGCAAAGCATGGAATGACTGATTCCTGCTATTCTGACATGCTGATAATGATCGGGGGTTTGCTTCCTGAAGGAAATGAGGTTCCTGCATCTTTATATGAGGCAAAAAAATCACTTAGTGCATTAGGTATGGAGTACCATAAGATTCATGCTTGTCCAAATGACTGCGTCTTGTATAGACAGCAGCATGCAGATGCTATTATCTGCCCCACTTGTGGTGCTTCAAGGTGGAAATTAGGCAAGGATAAAACTGAAAAAGTAGGGATACCTGCCAAGGTTTTATGGTACTTTCCACCAATCCCGAGGTTCAAACGGTTTTACCAATCGGCCAATACAGCTAAGAATCTGACTTGGCATGATTATGGTAGAAAGAAAGATGGAATGATGCAGCATCCAGCTGATTCCCCGACTTGGGATTTAGTTGACAAGAAATGGCCGGAATTTGGAAGTGAGCCTAGGAACCTTCGACTAGCCCTCTCATCTGATGGGTTTAATCCTCATAGTTCTCTAAGTAGCAGGTACTCTTGCTGGCCTGTTATACTTGTGACATATAATCTTCCGCCATGGCTATGTATGAAGAGGAAGTATATGATGTTGACGCTGCTGATCTCCGGACCAAAACAGCCTGGTAATGATATCGACGTATATCTGCAACCTTTAATAGATGATCTAAAAGTCTTGTGGGATGGGGTTGAGGGAGTATATGATGCCTTTAGAGGGGAATACTTTAAACTAAGAGCTATACTCCTCTGGACCATTAATGACTTTCCCGCTTATGAGAACTTGTCAGGCAGCATTGTGAAAGGATACAATGCTTGTCCGATATGCGTTGATAAGAGTGGACCATATAGGTTGAAGAAAGGTAATAAAATGTCATTCATGAGGCATCGTCGATACCTACCTAGACATCATCCCTATCGAAAACAGCGTGCTGCTTTCGACAATACAGTAGAGGAGGAGCTTGCTCCTGTACCATTAACCGGAGAGGAGGTGTTTGCTAGAGTTGAGGGTATGAACTGTGCATTTGGCAAAAAGTGTCGTCCTGCAAAGAGTGTTGAAGACCGAAGCAGGCCTTGTTGGAAGAAGAAGTCAATTTTCTTTGAACTAGAGTATTGGAGATATATTCCTATACGACATAATCTCGATGTAATGCACATTGAGAAGAACTGTTGTGATGCTATCATTGGTACATTGCTAAACATTCCCGGGAAGACAAAGGATGGGGTTGCTGCTCGTTTAGACATGGTTGAAATGGGCATTAGGACTGGTTTGAATCCCAAAATTGGTGCCAAAAGAGACAAGTTACCTTTAGCTAGTTGGAATTTGCTGCTAAATGAAAAGAAAATAGTTTGCAACTCTTTTTTCAATATGACAGTGCCTGTGCGGTTTTCATCAAATGTTAGGAGCCTTGTCTCTATGGATGATTTAAGACTTGTTGGTCTTAAATCGCATGATTGTCACACTATCATGCAAATTCTGCTCCCTGTTGCTTTACGATCTGTTCTTGAGAAGCCTGTTAGGTATGCAATCATTCGCTTCTGCCTATTCTTCAAGGCTATATGTGCCAAAGTGATTGATGTTTCCAAGCTACAAAAAATGCAAGCTGACCTAGTTATTACAGTTTGCTTGCTTGAGAAGTACTTCCCACCATCCTTTTTTGACATCATGATTCATTTGACTGTGCATCTTGTCAGAGAAGTAGAGCTTTGTGGTCCAGTATTTTTTCGATGGATGTATCCATTTGAGAGATACATGAAAGTGTTCAAAGGATGGGTGAGATGTCGTAGGCACCCTGAAGGGTGCATAGCAGAGTGTTATATTGTCGAAGAGGCTGTTGAGTTTTGTGCTGAACGTATGCTTGATGATGCTGGTACTGCTGGAATCCCAGAAAGTAGCAAAGCAGAATTTCAGAATGCATCCAAACCGCTATCAGGTGCTTCCATGATTTCTGTTTATGGAAAAGAAATGCATCAAGCACATCTTTGTGTATTGCAGAATACGGAGGATGCGTTGCCATATTTCCTGTAAGTCATTACTTATTCCTTTTTTCTTTTTCTTTTTTAATAATTATAATTAATGTCAGCAAATTCCCTTCATTATTTTCTATTTCTTGCTAAGTGTTTTGTTTTTCTCCTCCATCCAGTGAACATTTGGAGTTATTAAAGTTGCTTTATCCTAAGTTCTCAAAAAATGAAACGTGGTTGAAGAATAAACAGAATCAGACCTTTTCGAACTGGTTAAAAGAGAGGGTAAGTTCTTCATTATTGATACATTTGCAACAATAAAATATTATGTTTTGATGGCTATGTAATGTATGTACTGTTTGCAGGTTTCAAATGAACTCATGTTTGCTGACAATAATGTTTCACATACAATGAGATGGATGGCAGCTGGACCAAAGAATGAAGTGCCAACATTTAGTGGATACCAGGTTAATGGTGTTGATTTCAACACCAAGGAGCGTGACAATCTTCGATCTGTTCAAAACAGTGGGGTATTTTTGCTTGCTGATGCAATGCAGATTTCTAATGCAAGGGATAAAAACCCTAGAACAGATGATATGCACTTTTACGGTGTGATTAAGCATATATGGGAGTTGGACTACTACAAGTTTAGGGTACCTTTATTCAAATGTGATTGGGTAGAGAATGTTAGGGGCATCAAAGTAGACGAACTTGGGTTTACTTTGGTGAATTTGAATAGGATAGGGCACTTAAATGATGCTTTTGTCTTAGCTACGCATGTTAAGCAAATATTTTACATACAAGACCCCCTTGATGTGCAATGGTCAGTGGTAGTAAGGTGTCCAGATAAAGACTACCAAGAGGCTAATGATGATGAGGAGCTACAAGATATTGAAGTGGAACAGCAGCCATATAATGCCACATTGCCATCTATTGAGACTTTTGATGACATAGTTGGTGATGATCACATCAATTATATGCGACCTGGAGATGAAGCCATATGGGTTGAGAATGAAAATAGTCATCGTCGCTTATAGGATTAGATAATAGGGTTGTTTCCTTGCACTTTTGTTTGCTTCACCCGTCTTTGTACTGTGTGATTATTGATGAAATATATGAACCTTTTTAATATGTTAGTTGTTTTGTTAGTACTAGGTTCAATTTAGCTGCTAATGTGTTGTGTACTTTTGTGTACTGTGATCTGCTATTTGTTTTCAACCATTTATTTATACATATTGCTAACTGTTGACTTGTTTCTTTTAGGTCATGGCTCCCCGGTCTAACAACACAGCCAAAGCTAGAGCTATAGCACTAAGGATGAAGGCATTGCAAATGAAAAGAGGTCAAAAGATCGTGTCAAAACCAGCTGTTGAACATATGCAGGATGTACCACTAAAATCTACCTTCGCTCAGCAAGATGCAGCCCCTAATAAAGCTGCAACCCCCAAGAAAGCTCAAGCGACATCAAGAAAAACAATGTTGACACTTGCTCACTCTAACAAATCTGCATCCCCAAAGAGAAGTGTATCCAAGCAAGCTGGTAAGTCCAAGAAGGCAGCATATGCACGTAATGTTGGAAAGAGCAAGGCCCTTGATGAAGAGGACAACCTAACCGGTGGACTACAGTTACTTAAGCGTGGGATGGTAACGATGAATCGCATTTCAAGGCGACTTATTCGTGGAAAGAGGCTGAAAGTTGAGTGTAATGCTCAAGGGGAACCAATTGGAAAGGCAGCTAAGGAGATGCAGTCCTATATTGGGGTATTGGCACGTACAAGGATCCCGATATCTATAAAGGATTGGAGAGAAGTGAAATTAGATGAGAAAGACAAAATCTGGGAAAGTATTGAGGTAATTAATCTGACTATATGTTTAATTGTATGATAATGTTGTTCTATATAGCTGTGTTACTTGTATTCTACTTATTTTCATTAACAATGAGCAAATATTAAAGAAAGGTTCCCGCTTATGGTTTTGAACATATGCAGGAAGCATTTGTGGTGCCTAAGGAGTGGAAGAAATTGGTTATTACATCAGCCGCCAATAAATGGAGAGAATTCAAGAGCAAGTTGACAAACTGGTACATTATGCCATATTTGGATAACCCTGAACTGTTGGAGTTCCCTCCCGATGATTATCGATCCATTGACCAGCGTGACTGGGATAAGTTTGTTGCTGATAGGACTACCACAAAATTTAAGGTTTGGCAACTACTGAATTTTAGTCCAAGAACAGATGATAATGCTTTTATTCTATGTCTATATCTGTTAAAATCTTCAAGACGCTCTAATATTGTGGACACTTCTGCATACTCTTTGAAGGAACTTCGCGAGGCACAAATAAAAAAGCGAAAGGAGAATAAGTACCCTCATCGAATGGCGCGAAAAGGATATGCTAATCTTCAAGAAGAACTGGTTAGTATAGCCTTTTCTAGAGTACTTTACTGTATAATTGTTCTTCCTTGGATTTAGGACAAAGTAATGATCATTATACCCTCTATGTTCATATAGTCTGAAACAATACCGATCGAAGAACTTGATCGTGCGACAATGTGGGTAAAGGCACGACAAGACAAGACCGGCAACTTCAACGGGCCGGAAGTCAAGAAGACAGTTGAAAAAATTGTAAGTTCAATTACAAGTGTAATTATTTTTTCTGAATTTTTATATTTAATTTGCATCATTCATGCATCTGATGCTTCTATTTTATATTTACAGGACAAACTAAGGCAAAAATTGTGTGAAGGTGAAGTGAATTCTTCTGGATCAGATGATATTCTAACATTGGCATTGGGAAACCCCGAGGCCCCTGGCAGGGTACGAGGTGTTGGTGGCTTTGTCAAGCCGGCTGCTTACTTTAATATACCAAAACGCCGAAAGGAATCTGTACAAGACACCTTGAGGGTGAGTGTGAAGAGGATATTAGCTGAAGAGAAAGAAACTATCATTGCCAATGAAAGAGCTAAATGGGAGCTGGAGATGGAACATCACATTGCCAAGGAAATAGCTGTTTGGGAGGATAGGTTTAAGAAGTTGGAAGAAAAGGTTGCGAGGAAAGAGGTTGACAATGATTCATTGAAAACGTTGACACCATTGAATGATATTGGTTCTGGACAAGGCAGCTGTTCCCGGCAAAATGACAAGGGTATGAAGGTTGGTCAAACTGAGCTTGCTAGAAATGTCAAGAATAAGTTAATCTTGAACAATGCTGCACAAGTGGATGTTGAAGAGGAGACTGCTATGCCGTTTCTGGATAGTAAATTGAGCAGCAAATTTGCATCGGTTATTGAGGATGATGTTGGGATAGTTGGTAGACCTCTCATCAAGACTAAATTCTGGGAAGAAGTTCCGGTAAACTACACCCTATTACCTTACCTTCCTTCCTTTACTTTCTGTTACCCTTATGGTTAGATTGATAGATCATACTTACTGATGCATGCCGATTTCTGAAATCTGATTTATGCAACTGTTTCAGAAATCTCAGGTTATGACCAATACGGTCAAGTTGGAGTCTAAGCTAGCAATAAATTCATTGGATAATGTAGTTGCTCTTGGAACCATCGTTGAAGTTGATATTGAGGCCAGCAAACAAACAATCCATGGTGTTCCAATGGGAGAGGAAAATGTGCGCGTGTCAGTCACCAAAGCTATTGTTGAAGATGCTTTGCTACCATTTCCTATCAAAGATGAGATTGTCAAAATACGCGATGCGATTGGCACATGCGTTGCTTGGCCTAAAAACTTGATTATACCCCCCACAGTTGAGCAAAAGGTAATTTCATTTGTTCATTAGTACATTTTCAGAAACCCTAAACTATTTTGATCTAATAATGATGCATATTATTGTTTATAAATATAGGAAGGAGTAAAGCGTAAAATTGTGAAGAAGAGAAATAGAGACATATATGATGATGATGATCATGATGACCTTCAAAACCTGCCAGCCAAGTTGCCTTTACCCCTAAAGATGTTGTGCCAATGGGCCAACACATTCTTAAAGGATGGGTTCACCATCCACACCACTTTGGGAGAAGAGCTTTTAGGCCATCCAAAGAAGGTAGCTATCTTTAGGAGGGATGTGTATGCCATGACCAACATGAAGGAGATATCGAACGGCTCATTAGTGATGTATATGAGGTTTGTAGTGCATATTAAATCTATTAAATTGTATTAGGTTGTATGGTGGCCATCTTCAATGTTGTAATTGGTGTTAAACTAAATCTGCTGTTTTTGTAGCTACCTCTATCAGGTTTTGAAGAAAACAAAGATGCTGGAAATGATCGCCTTCATAGACCCTGATCACACTGGTGCACTTGCGTGTGGAAATCCAACAGAACGAGCTCGTTCTCTAGCTGTTCGGTATGGAAATGGGAAGCCTGGCCAGGTTTTTCTAGTTCCATATAACTCAGGGTAAGCAATTTTGATTTAGACCTTACCTCCTAATATCTACAGTATAAATGCATGCTATCTTCATTAATTTGGGTATTGAGTTGAACATTTTAATGTTAGTTGTCATTGGATGTTGACGGTTGTGAACCCCGGTGAAGAAGTGGTGCACTTCATGGATCCATTAAAGAGGCGACTCATCACCGGTGAATGGAAAACTATTGTGGACGAGTAAGCGGCTTCTACATTCAGTTTGGTTCAATGTTAAATTGGTTGTTATACTTGCATTTTGCTGGAATTATTTATATCTAAATGTTACTTTGTAAGTTGTTCAGTTTCTGGCTGATTGTTGTTCTCGTCATTTTGTTTCAGTTCCATCAGAATATACAATGCACAGAAAAATAAGAAAGGCAGAAAAATAGTTCAATGGAAAAATTGTGCGGTACGAGTTGCAAACCAGCTAACTATATGCTAGTTGATTTTACTTCAACAAATGTTCTTTTTATTCCATAGCATCAGCCAGGTATTCAATAATTTTATGATGTTTCAGGGCATTCCGGAGCAATTGGGCGATAAAACTTGTGGACTGTGGATTATGCATTACATGAAAGACATAGCGGAGGACAAAAATCAACAGTGGAGTGCTAAGGTATATATATATATATATATATATATATATATATATATATATATATATATCAACTCCTTCCAATTCTGATTAATGTTGTGAAACATATCCATTCACATTAACTTGTATTTTTTTTTATACTTGCAGTGGGAAAGGAAAGCAAATCACTTCTACACACAAAAAGACATTGATCAGGTCCGGGCCGAGTGGGCAAAGTATGTCAGCCAATTTCAGCAAAGCTAGTGTGTCGAGAAGATTCTAATTTTGGACATGCATCATCTATAACCCATATTAACTAGTTATGCAGTTGGTCTAAGTATCTATTTTTGGCCTGCAAGTACAGTTTATGATCAGTAGCTAGTATGAGATATCAGTGGTTTTTTGGGTTACATTTGTTGATCATTCCAACTGCTATGGGTTATTGAACTGATGTTTATTAAGTTTAGCTCCATGATGGATGTATGTATAGCTCCAGGAACAGATTGATCAAATATTGGTATTTTTGTGAATGGATTTCATATTTGATGAATGCATTGTGTTGTTCCCAGATTTACATGATTATGGCACAACAGGGATACGAGTATGACATCTGGAATAGAAAGCAACAACAAAATGATGTTGTTGGACGCGTCAAAGAACAACAGAAACAAGAAAAATTGTGTTCATATTTGGACACTCAAACAACAGAAAATTGTCATCTAAAATAGAAAGTAACAACAGAATTAAATCCAAGTGTGTTGTTTTTTATCCACTCAAAAAACAGATAATTGTCGATAGAACCAAAATTCTATGGTTACAAACAAAATGAAACAACATTTAACTATCGCTCAAATTAGCTTCAAGCAACAAATAATTGTCCTGTCTGTGCTCTTCAACCTTTAGTTAACTGTTGTAGAGTATAAATCACAACAATAGATAAATGTAACCTTAACAACTTTCAAACCACACTTAATTGTAACTCCAAGTTATATTCCACAACAGATAACTATTACTATAAGTTAATAAAAACCACAGACAACTGTTATTTGTATTCCTTTTAAACGTCATTTAACTGTCATCTATGACTAAACTCAAACGGTAAATAAATATAGTATTAACTAAGTTTAATGCACACTTATCTGTGACTATAATGCATATAAAACAACATATAAATGTTATCGTAGGAGACTAAAGACGATAGATAATTGTATTCTAAACTGAATACGAATGACAGTTAACTGTTATTGAACTTAGAATAAAACAACACTTAACTGTTATTATAAGTCCATTCAGACCACATAAATTATAAGGAACTGTTATTTGTTTCTA
Source organism: Rosa rugosa (assembly GCF_958449725.1). Lineage (NCBI taxonomy): Eukaryota > Viridiplantae > Streptophyta > Magnoliopsida > Rosales > Rosaceae > Rosa > Rosa rugosa. The sequence goes on from NC_084824.1 coordinate 1,387,049, forward strand.
GTTCACACGACATTTATCTGTCGTTTGAATTCACTACCTCATGTCTCGATTTCATCAGACAACAGAAGACCCAAAAAATTTCTGTCGTCTGATAAATAAGACGACAGAGGAAATCTGTCGTCTGATTCCCCAAGAGACGGCACCGTACTAGACAACAGAAATTTCTTTAATCAGACGACAGATATCCTCTGTCGTCTGATAGCTTTTTTGGCATAGTGATCGGTGAAGTACCGTTGTGGAGTGAAGCGTAAAAAGACAACACTCACCTAGACAACGAAAATATATTTTTTCAGACAACGGTGCGCAACCGTTATCTATTTTTGATTTTGTACTCAGGGCCGGCTCTGAAGGTGTGCAATGAGTGCAACAGCACAGGGCCCCAATGTGAGAGGGCCCCAATTTTTTTTTTCATGTTTTATATTTACACATATAAATATTAAAAATTAGGCCCCAAGCAGACCAACCTATATATTCTTTTCTTCTTTCTGCGTTCAATTTTTTTATTCTTTGCTACATTCTGGTGATTGAGCCGTTCACATGTGATTGAGAGGGCCCAATTTTTGTTTTTTATATTTAAATTTAATATTTAAGCTAAATAATATGGAAGAGGCCCATCCGGCCAAAAGAACATCTCTCCTTGTTTTTAGCAATGTGTCTCTCTCTCCTCTCATCAATTCCATCCGTCCGAAACCTCTCCACTTTTTTTTGTTTCTTTTGTGTTCTGTCTCTCTCTCCCAAACTCCCCTCCTCAATTCCATCTGATTCTCATCGACCTGGCGACCTCAGTACCTCAATACTCAGCCGCTTAGGTATGATTTTTTGATTTGTGATTTACAAATAAATTAATGTTTGCTTTAGTATTCCTAATGGTTTAATTTGGTTTTCAAATTGTAAAGGTTGTGGCTGTTTAGCAATTTTCTGGGATTCTAAGAATTGAGAAAATTGGAGAAGGAGTGGTCAGCGGACTGCGGACGAGACTCTCATCTCAGTCATCCGAGTCTTTGATCTTCAAGAAATCAGGTTCTCTAATTTACATTCATTTGCTTCTTGTCTCAAGAAAGATTAAATGGACTTGCTTCTTGTCTCAAGAAAGATTAAATGGACTTGCTTTGATTTCGATTGAGAATGAATATCTTGGAAAAATCAATTACGATAAACTAATTGATGATTTTGCAGCTAAGAAGGCAAGGAGATGGATTTTCAAATGAATATCAATCAACACTACTGGAAGAATGTATTATTTTGAGGGTTTTAGATCAAACATCTTTTTGTAATATTTTTTGTTGCAAACTTTATAATTGTATTGACTATTTAGCCTCTGTTGTAGGCTCATCTAATGAGCTATCATTGATCATTGTTGGCTATTTGATTTTATATTGTGAGTTTGTTCGACTATAAATATAAAACTAAAGCTTGGAGGGCCACATTTTAAGTTCCGCACAGGCCTCCGAAAAGTTTGAGACGGCTCTGTTTGTACTAGTGGTGCATTAATAGTCGTTTCATATATAATTTAATAATTATACTAATGCATGCACGTAGTGTGAATTGTGATTGTTAAATCTCTCCATCTCACAACTCCTCAAGAGTCTTGTAAAGGCCATGATCCGCAACGAAGTCGAATGCAGGAAATCCTCTTTTCTGTGGAATTTGATTGATCTTCTCCACCTCATCTGGACAAAGCTCCCACTCAAATATATCACTATTTTCACTAATCCTCTCCTTACTGAAGCTTTTCACCACGAAACTCACCTCTTGCTCGTATGCCCACCTCAGACAAACCTACATGCATGCAAATCGATCAATTCAACTAGATATAATCATCAAACTTTCATATCACAAATTATGTGCGCTCAAAGTTCACATTGAATGTTTAACAAAAAAAATTTCATTACTCTAGATTAGCTAACGTACCTGGGCAAGGGTTTTCCTTTTTGCATCTGCAATCTGCTTGAGCGTCTCAGATTCCATGATTCCATTTGAGCCCCAACGTGTTCCTTTTGCTCCAAAGGAGAGTAGGCCATGATTAGTATACCATTTTTCTAGCAAAACTCTCTTAGCTTTCTCTGCTGCCAAAGCGGGTTCATCCCCACCTAAAGTTGCGAATTGATTGTATAACCAATTAGAGCATTCACCGCTACGTAGAAATATATAGGAAATGGAATGATTTTTTGGAAAGAAGGAAATGAAATGAACTTGTTTCTAAGACCCTCTACATACAAGAATTATTTTGCAAAATAAAGCCAAAAATAAAGAGCTACGTATATTGGAAAAATTAAATTTGCACACCTCCACCAGATCCAGCATATATGGATATATGTATAGATATACAGAGGTATAATTTTTACTATTAACAGTTCTATAATGTGAATCTAAAGATTCTAAACTATTTTTACAATATTATGTAGAGATGCATGTAACGGATCAATAGTTGGTTGGTTGACGGCAGGAGGGATTTTAGCAGCAGCTAGCAGGTTCTGGATCTTTTTGCATGAGAAGTTGCTAACTCCTAGAGATTTAGTGAGGCCTAGCTTCTGGCACTCCTCCATGCCACACACCCTTGAAGTCGATTGGAAGAAGGTACTCTTTGTCAAACGGAAAGTCATAGTTTCCCGGCTTCACACTCACCGGCCAGTGAATGAGATATAGATCAAGGTACTCCAGTCCTAGGTTCCTGCATGAACATATATATGCATATGGATATCTGCGTGTTAACCTATCAATCAATTCCACAAATTAATGCTGAATAACTCACCTATAGTAGTAGTTATTTTACTTGAGCGTAGTGCGAATTGCAGGTAAGACACGGTGGGGGTGAGCATCATTGCACCACAGCTTGGAAGTGATGAAGAGGTCTTGCGGGGATTCGATGAGGCCAAGAGAAAGAGCTTCCGAAATGGCTTCACCGAGACTCTGCTCCGTCTGGTAAAGAGCGGCTGTGTCAAAATGTCTGTAGCCAACTCTGATCGCATCGAGAATGGCTTCTTTTACGATTTCTGAGCCAACAAAAGGGTATGTAGCAGTTCCGAAACCTAGAACAGGAATGTTGCTTGTTTTCCCAGTTGATGATGAGACCAGTGGCAACACTGGAATGTTGATGGTGTTGAGAATATATGTCATCCCACATGGGAAAAATGAGACCTTGCCTATGGGTTTATAAGGGTTTGGGCCACTCCATCCATTGCCAATTGGTTTTGGATGTGAACCCCAGATTACTTTATCATGGTATCAAAGCGGGTTACCCACGTGTGCATGCCTAACGGCCACACGGGCTCCACGTCACCCAAAGTTGTCCACGTGTATAGCTTGAAAATTCGTCACACGTGCGGGGGCGTGTTGAGAATATATGTCATCCCACATGGAAAAAATGGGACATTGCCTATGGGTTTATAAGGGTTTGGGCCACTCCATCCATTGCCAATTGGTTTTGGATGTGAACCCCAAATTACTTTATCAGATAGAACGTGATGAGACATTTTCGACTACTGGCAAGCTTCCCATTTTTCTCAACACTACCACTCTTAGCTTCAAATTAGAGTATGGCAATTGATCGATACGAGGACTTCAATATATAATACATAGCAAACTCGGATTCCTTTGTGATTCCCAAATAAACACCTCACACCTGCACTAACCTTGAACTTTGGACTAAACTATTATTCTTAACTCGACCTTTGGGTTAAGTCTAAGAAAAAAATTTGTTGATTCCCGTGTGCTCCAGCTATTCCTGCATTATAAATTGACCATTATAAATCTCAATGAACTTCATATTAAGCATTAAAATCTTGACCTCTAAAGATGGGAGGAGATCTGTCAGATGGGGGTGACAGCCTGAAAGGTGATCTCTAAGATTTAGTAACATGGGGGAATTGGGGGTGGGTGTTTATTAATTAGCACATTCAAATTCTTTAATTTCTAATTTAGTTCTGTTAGAAATCATGGTGGGGTGATTAAGTATCAGAAAGCATGAAGAAAATGGCTATGGTGATGCGAACCAAAAATCCTAGAACCAGTGAAGGTGAGGAAGACGATGAAGGAAAGGAAGAGAGAGCTAAACAGACTTGGCTATTTCTCTGAGTGTTTGTTACAAATGCTTAGCTAAACTAATTGCAGACGCTAATTGGAGATATATACTACTCATGCAAAACAGGTTGCCTTATTTCCACTAACTCTTAACAGAACGGTTGGATTAATGACACGTATTCACTGGCTTGTGTATGTAACTGATACGATTAGACTTTCATCATTTGAGTCATGTCTTGAATGTGTGACACGTGTAGTTTCTTGATCATTTTGCAATGCTGTACGTTGATCTGATTGACCTTGAGCTTGATTGATAGATGGAGCTTCGCTCTTCATCTTAACAAGTTCCAAAGGCAAAAGTTTTTCTACCTCCCACCCTCCCAGACTCAAATGTAAGCCCAATAATCTATCATTTGGCAAAACGTTAAACGCCTAACATAACCGCTCACAAAGGCCCAATAAGTTACAAAGTTTAGCTCTCTATTATCAAAGACTTGATGATAATTTATTCAACTCTTTATGTTTGTGGGGTTAGGTACTAATGGTGATTGGTCAATAATCGTAAAGATTGAGATATGATTTGGCTAAATTTGATTTTGTTCCCTTCAATATAAAAAAAGAAACCGTTACACAAAGTGACATTTAGATTTACTGAGCATTGAACTTGAAAAGTTGAAAGAAATAAATTAGAGCAAGAGATAAACTTTACGATAGTATTGATGTTAAACTTCTCCATCCCAAAACTCTTCGGGAGACTTGTAAGAGCAACTCCAACAGCTTCCCTATAATTTTTGTATAATAGGGAAGTAAAAGTCAAAGCTTTAGCATTTTTTTATTCTCCAACTCCAACAGATTCTCTATTTTACAGCAATTTCTAAAATCTCCATATTCTTCCTTAAATTTTTAGAGCTTGCTGTAAATATAGGGAATTTGGTTTTCTCTTTCCTCACTTTCCCTAAAATAGAGATAGTTATAGGGAATCTGTTGGAGCAAAAGAGGCTTATTTTTCCCTAAAGTAGAGAAAAATCAAAATATAGGGAAGCTGTTGGAGTTGCTCTAAGGGCCTTGATCTGCTATGAATTCAAATGCGAGATATCCTCTTTTTTGCGGGATTTGATCGATCTTTTCCAGCTCCTCAAGATTAAGCTCCCAGTCGAATATTTCCACATTTTCTTTAATCCTGTCCTTATTGAAGCTCTTCACCACAAAACTCACCCCTTGCTCATAAAGCCACCTCAAACAAACCTGAGCAAGAGATTTTCCTTTTGCATCTGCAATCTGTTTGAGGACTTCACATTCCCTTACGGCGTTTGATCCCCAAGGTGTTCCTTTTCCCCCCCAAAGGAGAGTAGGCCGTGACAACTATACCCTTTCTCTTACACAATTCTCTCAACTTTTTCTGCTGCCATACTGGATTCATCTCCGCCTTAACAAAACAATTACCAAATTAATTGATTAACAAAAAACAAATTAGCTAAGCATGGATATGTAGATGCATGCATGATCCAGTACTAAATTTAGAAGCATGCAAAATCATAGAATGATCAAGCCTCTCAACTAATTAATTGGCTACCAAATAAGTACTATTATTAATTACTTGATTGACTGCAGGAGGGATTTTGGCAGTGGCAAGCAAGGTTTCGATCTTTTTGCATGAAAAATTGCAGACTCCAATGGACTTGGTGAGGCCTAGCTTCTGACACTCTTCCATGGCTTCCCACACCCCCTTAAAGTCTGTAGGAAGAAGGTGCTCTTTGTTAACAGGAAAGTCATAGCTTCTTGTCTTCAAACTCACAGGCCAATGAATCGGATAAAGGTTAAGGTACTCCAATCTCAGATTCCTGCATGCAGGAAAACAAATACATGTCATAATAGCCTAGCTAATTGGTATTAACAGTTGTAATGAAATTCATTAATTAATATTGAAAATGAAATACACATATATATACTTGAGGGTGTTCTGAATGGCAGGGAGGACACGGTGAGGGTGTGCATCACAGCACCAAAGCTTGGAAGTAACAAAAAGTTCATCCCGGGATTTGATGAGGCCAAGAGAAATAGCTTCGCCGATAGCTTCACCAAGAACTTGCTCAGTCTGGTAAGCCGCTGCCGTATCAAAATGTCTGTAACCAATTTTGATTGCACTGAGAATGGCTTCTTTTTCTCTACTTTGTTCAGAGGCAGGAAAAGGATATACAGCCGTTCCTAGACCTTGCACCGGAATACTGTAACTACTTGGGGAGGCTAGCAGTGGCAACTCCGGAATGCTTATGCTTTCCATTGATGATTGATCCTAACCACAATCCACATGCAGTAAGTTACTACCTGCTCTATAAAGCAGTGGCCGGCATGTGTCAACGAGCTAGGTAGGTTGTCCTTTACATATGTGACAACTTTACATGGTCCATGAAAGGTGACTGATGAATTATTTCACACAAAGAAGATGATCGAGAAAAAGCTGGCCTTTCCAAATGTTGGACAAGATGAGTGATCACTATCTCTATCTCGATTATAGACTTATAGCCATATGTGTAGTCATTAAGTTCAAATACAAGCTACGTGACGATCGATTACTTTTAGTGATCAAACTGTTTTGTATCCCAAGTATAATTTAGTTCAGAGGTATCCGATTCTGATCTTTAACATGTAATTACATGTATATATATACTCTCGGCATCCTTCCTGCTCATGGCATTCTTCTGTATGGCAGCATCATCCATGATTTCACCTTTGGCACTGTCCAGCTAGCAATATATTGTTATCAACGAGCTAGTACCCCAACCGCAACCCCAGCCCTGGCCACGGCCGCAGCCGCAGCGCCGGGCCAAGGAGGAACTTGATAATCATATATTGTCCTAGTAAATTGGCCCTTGAAGCCATCTTAAAATTATGACTCTCCATATGCCAAATTTTATCAATTTTGTTTACACTCAAGTTCTATATATATATCAACGTACGTAAGATTTTACATATGGAATATGTTTTGTTTTCAATGAGTAATATGCTACAGTCCTCCATAAAGAATTAGGATGTTTCATGTTTCATTTTGAGCTATGTACTTCTTTAACATATATCGTGTTATATTGACATTGTCAATCCATCTTTACGGCATTGTTTTCAAATTCATACAAATTGTTGTCATACAGAAAGGGATGTTTGCGCATATATCATTCACTTTTTCATCGCAAATTAATATATCTTTGTAATTTTAAATTGTATTTGTTTGAATCAATATATCTTAAAATTTAGCATTTCATGTTAATTTTTTTTATATAAGATGAAGCATTGACCTATACTAGCAAATTTTCCCTTCAAAATTGATTTTTCGCGGATAAGGTTCCTATTGTTATAAAGTTGAGAAAGTATGGAGAGAGAATAGTTGGGAGGAAGTAGAAGTGTTCTCATTCAGTCTTATTAGCCTCCTTTATATAGAGGTATGGTTTACATCAAAGTACATAACTAATGAGTATTTACATGGACATCCACATAGATAATAATATTTACAACACTCCCCCTTGGATGTCCACCAATGAATGATGGTATTGGACACGCTTATTGTTGCCTCGTTAAAAACCTTGCCAGGTAACAAAAACCCAGTGGGACAAAAATAACCCTGGTCGAAGGACAAAAAGAGCACAACGCGCATATGTCCTAGGTTGCATACTTCTGGATGCTCCCCCTGATTGTTGCAATCCTTAATTATGTATGCGATAAGCTACATGTACCATGTATAGTGGTTTGATGTGTCTATCACAGAAGTGAGACCATGTGTGCTTTGCATATAGGGGCTCATCACAAATTTTCATACCTGCAAAGGTTAAGCAATACCAACAAAGCTAGACGATTTTCAATAAGCCTTACCTCATATGATAAGGTTAGAAACAATCTCATATGCTCAAATTCATACACAAAGTAATAGTTAAACAATATAAAGAATTTGACACATTTAACTTTCTATAGTTTAAAACATTGAAAAATCACTATGGCATACCTAGCCATAAATATCAATATCTTTATGTATTGATATGTCTCATATAAGCTCTATAAGCTCTTCAAGAGCTCTAAGTAATTCAAAACTTTGCAAAAGTTAGAATATGTTGCAACACTATAATCATAATTCGAATTCGATTTCGTAGTCTTGTCATAGTACTCATTAAGGCAATTTAGATCTCGTTGACTAGAACGAAATGAGTACATATGAGCTAGCTTTAGACTCTTTGATTCCATGAGTGAGCTTCAGGCTCTTTCAACCTTTCATGGACTTGCATTTGAATTATTCATGTATTTGAGTCCCTTGAGGATTTGATAAGCAATACGCTTACAATGACACTTTACTTTTGAGATTTTGCTTTTAGCAATGTGTCTTTAAGATCTTCATAATATACGATGACAATGTGCCATAAATCTCTCGTCAATATAACAGCTATATGTAACACTGTATTTATAGAAAATTGTCATTCGTATAAGGAAAGATGTTCACAATCTCATGTCTCTATAAATAGACATTGTGTCATAGTGATTTATCTTCACTTTTGATAAATATCTTTTTGTACCATGTAGGGTTAAAAGGTCCAAGTATTTCATCACGTTTCAAATATTCAATTTCATTGGAATTGCCTATTTCCAATTTGGCCAATAATATACTTTGTCGACATTCATGGTGAAACGTGGTATAGCATCCATACAGCCCTTAAAGATTTTTGGTAGCTACCAAATGTAAATTATCATCGATGATCAACAATCATAGATCCTACACATTCTTATATGCATGCATTAGCTATAAGCTTATTGATATTGGGTACCCATGCCACTTCTGGGGCATACATTGTCGCTTCTAGGACAATCATCTCTCATAGATGAATTATGTAGCGAATGTGGATATTTTTACTTATAATCTCATATAGAGCACTATAGGGCTTGTATGATCTTCCCTTTTTGGGAGGTTAAAACTTTAGACCTTGTGGATATAATCCACACAAATTCACGCCGTTATTCAAATGACAGTAGTCTTTCCTTCCCCTAACGGCGGGAAGACTGTCTTATTTGGATCATGCTAAAAAAATGCGTTCAAAAATCTATCACTTTCTTTGGAGTGAAGATGTTCATTGGTTGGTGGCGAACTCAAACCAAGATTTAGGTCAAAACATGCTTTGTTCATTAGCATCAACCATATTGATTTATTATTGTATCACCAAGACATCATTTCCTAATGGCGTACCTACACCATTTGTATGTGTAGCCATATTAGGAGCTGTGATATTGTTTAATGACATTCTCTTCAGGAGAATCATGTCAATTGGATACACTTGCATCCCACAAATCAAATGGAGTCTACATTGTTTGTATTAATATGGTTGGTCTCTGGGACTTTAACTCAGGCAGATGCCTTTGCATTTAGCATATAATTTTGTCACTATCTTTTATCAAATCACTAGCTTAGATATTTCCCAAAATCAAAATGAGACGGTGGATAAATATCTCACACCAATTCATGTCGTTCTTCAGGAACAATCTTTCTCTCCCTCATGGCAGGAGGATTGTCTCATTAAAGTGACAACTCGCAAATATGCGATAAATAAACAATTTCCTTATGTGTAAGGTTAGCAGTCATCAAAACTTGTAAGTGATTCCACGCAACATGGTAGATAAAAGATGACGCAACTTTACATGCCAAAATAGTGTATTTGATTTAATGAACTTCTGGTTCATGACATTATATGCCTCAATTTACTATACAAATTTGACATGAGAGAGCAAATAGTATTCTCTAACCACATTGGAGGAACTTAGTGCGACAATACTTCAAATTAGGTAACATGATAGTAGTTCATTCAGAGCCACAAAACAAGATCTACAATTCCTGATATGAGTGTTACCTTAAATTTAGTAAACATCAATTGTGAAATATCAACAATTGCAATGGACCAAATTTATTTTGAACTGCTGGCCAGAATGATATACTCAAAATTTCGAGTTAAAGACTACAATTCATAAAACTTTATCATGTGGAGAACCTCACACATATAAATGTGTAGTCATAAAGAGGAGGGACTTTAGGCCCTCATAGAATTGGAGATCCAAGAAACTTGAGGTTTCAATTTTTCAATTTATAAAAACCTCTTAAGGAACATCAGGTTCCTAGATAATCGGATTAAGAAACATTTAGTTTCAGTGGAAAATCAAGAGGTTACAATAAATCAGTGGAGTAACACAATAGTGCTTTCAATTTGCTTATTGTAAGCAAAAGACATAAGACATATGTGATGAATCGCAATCTTCTTATTAGTGAATGCAATTTAATTTGACCAGTGCCCTTTCGAAAGTGGCTTGATAATCATCCACCATATAGTGTACCATAGGCGACACACGCCTAATTTACAATTTCCTCACATGTCTGGGTGTTAGGGCAGTATTTACATTGACTCCTGATTTCTCTCTTGCCATGATCCACTTCTTGTGGCATTTCATGGTATAGCCATGTCAATCGGTTTTCTTACTATACAATGAGATCTATGAGACGGGGAGATCATACATCTCTAGTAATATTGGAGGCACAGAATGCAAAGGGACAATAATGTGTGCTCTTCTGGAGCCATCAATCAGATATGTAAGATCTGAGATGATTGTTATATTAGCCTCATAAGCATAAGCCTTAGTAATGTTTTCTGGACACCATGAATAAAATTGCATTGCCTGAAAGTCACTCAAAACATAAAGTTTGAAGATGACACAAATCAAATTTGCAAGAATTGAACAGTGGATCTCATAGGATATACACGAAGCTTCTGGTTCGTGTTATACATGTAAAACATGACGTTCAATTATTGTATTGTTGTTTGATGTAGATTAATAACAACAAATGCATTTTGAACTTCTGGCCAAAATGATTATTCGAAATACCGAGTTTAAACTTTATGACCATAACTTATGAGTGAAGGACTTTAGATGGTCATCTCTAGTTAGGTTGATCATTGAGGAACTTCAAGTCCTCATGTAATTAAGGATCAAGGAACTACAGGTTCTGATCTCTTTTAATTACAAAATTCACGATCACAAATTTGGGGTATACTCATACTCATTCGTCATAAACCAACTGTTAAATATCTGCTTACTTTTAAATTGGTGTCAATATAATTCCCTCAAAACTTCAGTTTGAGGTTGACCGAGATTAAAACTCTTCGATAAATTGTCCATATATCCACTCGAAGCTTAAGGCTCGAGTCTGCACAATTAGAACTTCAAGTTCTAAGGAGGAATGCTTTAAGCAGGCATAAAGAAGAATGTATCAATCGACATATGAAAATTTACTCGAAACTTCTAGTTCGAGTTGACATAAAGTCAAATAAACTATGAATATGTGTAATCGAAGCTTCAGGTTCGAATTTTTTTTCTATGAACTGCAAGTTCTAAGATTTTGTAATTTGAACTTCGGGTTCAAATAAATTTGGTGCTCGAAACTTCAGGCTCGAGGTGACTAAAGTGAAGCTTCAAGTTCACTTTGAACTAATTTATACTTTATACTCAAAGCTTCGGGTTTGAGTTTTACTGTTAGAACTTCAGGTTCTACTATGAAATTTTGAACTTCTGGTTCAAAAAAAATTACATTCGAAATTCATATGTTCGAGGTATAAGTCTACTGGTCCGTATGAGTAAAAAAAATTAATTTAAAAGATAAGTATTGTAACGAAAGTACATAACAAAATAGAAAAATTGCAGGGAAGAAAAATAAATAGATAAACTATGCAATAAAATTAACTGTGGAAACTTCTGGTTCCATTAATGAAGAAAATACACAGAACTTCTGGTCTGCTTAACTTCACAAAATGATAATCTTTTTTCTCTCCTCTAATCACACAAGAACATAATTTTATCTTGTGGAGAACGTAGCTGCTAGCTTTAGCCAAGTGCTCAAAATTGAACTTCAAATTCACATTGTCGTACGGAGGAGGGAACCCCAATACCAAAAAAAAAAATTGAGGAACTTCTGGCCCTCTTATAATTATTGGGGATCAAAAATATGTGAGTTCATATACTCGATTATATAATTCTGAGGATCTTCTGGCCCTCGTAATTGTATAAATTTGAGAGACTTCATGTCGCAATCTCTGAAGAACATCAATCAAGTCGTCTTGTAATCAGATCAAGAGACTTTAGGTCTCGATCAATTTTAATTACCATAATAAGGTGGTCAGATCAAACAATAAATCAATAAAATAGAGGCCAAAATAAAAATTACCTTGTTCGATCAGTTAAGTTCACCCATACGGTTTGTAGACCAAAGGAAATCAATTGCTTTGATACAAACCAAACAAATTTATTTCCTCACTGCAAATCTTGCATATGTGAACGGTGGTCTAGCCGTAACAAAGCATATATCTATGATACAGAAAAAAAAAAAACAAATCTGTTTCGAATCGGTATATATATATCATCTATAAACAATCAGATCTGTAAAACATGAGCCATAAAATTTCATTAAAAAAATTGGTAAAGCAAGCAACGTAAGTGTTAATACCAGCATCAATATTGATATACATTTAAACTATAATTGAATTAGACTGCATATCAAGATCATATTTTATATGATAACGACTTTTGGAGTCAAATAAGTAATAAAAGCATTTATTTGATGAAGGCTGGATAGAATCATCGGGTTGATCATACCATGATCCTTTAAATCTTGACCAATCTGAAATACCTGCACGTTAATCAATAGATAACAACAAATAAGAGAACCAAATAGCTGATGAAGCTATATAGGTAAGAGCAAACGATAATCGTTCAATTGTATCGAAAATCATTTTACTTCAAAAAAAGGATCATAGGGCTGATGATAAATATCAATCAAACAAAACTCATAGATCAAGATTTAGGGTCAAGCAACAACGTTGCACCATATGACTCATGGATCATCATAGAGTTAAAAAAATAAATAAATAAAGCACTCAAGAAAACAGAGCAAAACGTGCTGATAACGTGTAATAAAGTTGAGAAAGTATGGAGAGAGAATAGTTGGGAGGAAGTAGAAATGTTCTCATTCAGTCTCATTAGCCTCTTTTATATAGAGGTAAGGTTTACATCAAAGTACATAACTAATGAGTATTTACATGGATATCCACAATTCCACATAGATAATAATATTTACAACACCTATTTTCTTTTTAAAAAAGATCGGAAGGGGTTAACCTTTTTTTTTTTTTTTTAATAAAAATTACTCACGAGGCCATATAACTATTTACAAGTATCATATGTCTTATGACCGCATCCAATGGGCTAATCCTTCCTAACGAGGAAGGCCCAATCCGGAACCCACCTAAATAAGCCTAGCCCATACCAATGGTATAGTGTTGGGTCTTCGAGTATTCTTTTTTCTTGGGCTAGGTCTTTCTTTTTAAAGAAAATTATTAGTTGGGTTAGATTTGAGAATGAGAGTTTCAGAATCGGACAAATCTGTAAGAATCTGAGCAAGTACTGTATTCCCCAGAAATCAGAATCATAATTCTGAGAGCTGCATTATAACTGGTAGCTCTAGGAGCAGTCAGCTAGCTGAGACGACTAGAGTCACAAGACCCCACGATCCCCCATCTTACATCTACCATTCTACATAGTGCCTCTATCTATCTATATACAGAGAGCAAAGAGCACAGAGCACAGTGCAGAATGGGCCACTCTCCACACAAAATTAGTGGTTTTACACATTATCACTAGCTCTTATCTTTTTATCTCCATCTTCCGGTTTTTTCAACCTTCCATGAATCTTGAATTTCATGGAGCTGACTAAGCCAACATTTTTTGGTAGTGTGCTTTTTGGATACTGGGAAAAAGGAAGAACGACTCGTATTATACCTGACTCGATCGATCCATGTAAGGTGGCATGGGTGAAATGGAAAGTTCCATCCACTCGCTACATGTTGGAAAACCAGAGAAAAGTTTTTGTCTCCATTTGTGTGAAAAAGATGCCATGCCTCTTTAAACAAGATAACATGTGTGTGGTGGCCTTCTTTTATTTCTTTTCTCAAAGAAAGAAAAGGGATTACCCTAGCTTGGTGAAAGATAAACAAATGAGTGGAAAAATCATAACTGCTATGTGAAAAGGAATAGAAAGAGTAAAATCAAGGCTACTGGCTTTTCCATAAACCATATTTTCTAGGGGTTTTGTCCATTTACACCATTTTTAGAGATTTTTTTCCCACTTACCCCATTAAGTTTTTTTAATTCTCTCTTACCCAAAACACTCTAAGGAGGTCTTCCCTAATACACCATTAAGATTTTTTTTTTGTTTTTTAATTTTTTTTAATACCATTTTACCCTTACCCCTTTGTTACTTAGAGAGAGAGAGAAACCATGGGAGACTTCGCCGGAGTCCGGTCACCGGCCGCCGGAATCCGGTGACCGGCCACCGGATTCCGGTCAACTTTCGCCGGATTCCGGTCACCGGCTACCGGCCACCGGAATTTGCTGAAAATCTCACCGGAAAGTTTTTTTGCCCCCAATAGACATCTATTGCCCCCTAATAGAGGCCTCTATTGCCCCCCAATAGACGTCTATTGCCCCAATAGTCTATTGCCCCCCAATAGACTACTATCAACCATGTATTGCCCCCCAATAGATGACTATCAGCCATGTATTGCCCCCCAATAGACGACTATCAGCCATGTATTGCCCCCCAATAGACGTCTATTGCCCCCCAATAGGACTTTCAGTCGCTAGAATGGGAACTAATCTCCCTAAATTTAGACAAATAAAAGTTTGATTACAAAAAAAAAACAAGGAGATTACGTCAATTCAAAACCTCTATTGCCCTCCAATAGACGTATATTGCCCCCCAATAAACCTTTAACAGATCTCTATTGCCCTCCAATAGCCCTTTACTGCCCTCTAATAAAACTTTTATTGAGAGTTAATTAAACTCCAAATTAAAACTCTACCTCCAATTCATAAAGATGCGTACACATAAATGGCAAAAATAACTGAAAGCTCAAGATTAAACTCAAAATTGCAGCAAATACTGCACCACCACTAACCAAGCCAAAATTAATGGGCAGCAAGACATAGTCACATAGAAGACAACAATGGTACACTGAACAGAGATTACTGGGAGGAAGAAAACAACATGCTATACTAACTGCAATTATAACACTAACCACTAAGTATTTAAATGGCAACGACTAAGGAGATATCAGAAGCCCTTCAATATAATACCGCTGGATAACTTTTATCATGCTATCTCTGCATTCAGTCCAGAATAAAGTCGACAAAGTTAAAAAACTTCTATCTTTTGGATAATACTGCCTGACTCATTAGCTTTTCTACACAGTCCATACACTCAAAAGTTTCCAATAAATTGCGAAACCACCTCATCATTCGAGAACTACTATTTGATCAATGAACGCTTCAACTAAAGTGCACAAGATAATGTGGCAAATAAAGCGCATTCTGGAAATTTATAATATACGAAATTCGGAAATTTTTTACTAGGGATGGTGAATTGGAAACTCAGAGGGTTCCAATTGCCAGCAAGCTATGTGTGCAATCAAGTGCGAGAATTGATGCAGTAGATGGAATCCCATAGTGAAAACAGTTCTTGGATCCAACCGTCCTGAAAACCAACCGTCTTGACTCTTGAAGACCAAAGTCACGGAGCTCTGCAACATTATCATCGCCACCGCGAAGCCGAACTTGACTATGATGAGGACGGAATAGAGTACCGACCTTGAGCTTGGAGGGATCGATGTCCAACGACAGCGTTTCGCGAGCGGAGAGGGCGGTGATCGAAAATCTGATCAGACGCCATTGCCGGAAGCCTCCTTCTGCTGCTACGACGTCAACGAGTCGCCGATCGATCGCCGATTTCAATGTTGTTGTTGTGCTACTCTGCAAAAGATCGAAGAAGGAAGGAATATAGTCTTTTCGATTTGTATGTTGGGAGCTTGCTAGCTAGGTTTGTGCCGACTGCTGCATGCTCAGAGAGAGAGAGAGAGAGGGGCTCCGGCCGGCGGGATGAGAGAGAGAGATATATAAGTGGTAGTGGCTGTGATTTCGTAATTAGTTTAAGGGCAAAGTTGTCATTTCGTTTTAAATTGGGTATGTGGGAATAAAAATCTGTTGGTGGGGTAAGTGAGATAATTTTAGCCAATTTTGGTGCTTTGGGTCAAGAACCCTATTTTCTATACAAGCCAAAGACTAAAATATCGAATATCGAGAAAATATCGATAGTTCAAAAAATGAAAATTTCGATGGAAATGTCGAGGAAATTTCAATCTAAGTAAATTTTCGAAAACAATGATGGAAATTTAGAAAGTAACATGGAAATCATCAATGAATTTTCATGAAATGTTTACATGATCAGTTCCCTATAGTATTTCAAAAATAATGTTTGATAAACTTAATTATATAATGATTGTAGTAATTTAGAGTATAATAAGATAAACCGACATGACAAGGAAATGAAATTCTAAATGAGAAATTTCAAAATGACTTAAATAGGAGATTTTTTTTTTTATCGGGAAGTTAGGTTAGTAACGCACACACTCATGCAGTGGTATTCCAGCACCTACACCGTCATTGCGGCGAAAGCCAGACTAATCTACTGCACCGCAGACGCACGAACTCAAAGGGTCCCTCAAATCTGTTGGCCACAGGATGGAACTGGGATTCGAACGCTAGAGCTGGGGGTTCCAGACTAGGCCGCTCGACCAGCACACCACACCACATGGTTCTTAAATAGGAGATTAGGAGAGTTAATTATTAATTATAATAATATTATACATTTAATATAGATATGTTAAAATAAACATCGGTCTTCATACAAACAGAAAAAAAAAATAGAAAATGGTCCATAGAAATACATATAAAAGTTTTTTTTTAATAGAGCCAAATGTTCACTAGTTAGCAAATTAGATAATCAAAAGATTTATAAGCATGGAGGGAAAAGAGTCAAAGAAGACCCTAAAAATTTATACAGTTTAGTCGGATTGGATAAGGACAAGAGCTAGTTTTCACGAGGTATCAGGTTCGAACCCCAACCTCGTTAAAATTTGGCTTCAATTTTAGTCAAAGTACTTTCTAACCAACTCACATATCGCGAGATGAGACAATAATCTCAGAATTTCGAGAGAATATCAGGAACTTCAAGAAATTTTCGAAGATTTTCGGAAATATCGTGAAAATTTTGAATATTTCTAGAAATATCGATCTTAAAAAAACGGAAATATCGAGGATATTATTGATTTTTCAGTCCTTGATACAAGCCGACAAGAGTCAAATTCATAGATGTGAATTTTTCTTTAGATATTTCTTCCCTACATGTTAAATGAAAGAGAATTTCCTTAACTTATTTTAAATTCTTTAATTGTTAAAATTTTCGTTTATTTGAAGCAATTCGTTGAATAATCTCTTTGCACTGTATGTCTTTGACATCTTATGACTTTATCTCAACACACATATTGCTTTAATTATATTTGTAATCCACAAATGGTGTGCATGTAGTATATATGAGGTAAGCATGACACCTTTATTCACCCAAGTTAAAGCACATATCTTGTTTTTTTTTGTAATTATTCCTGTCTCTAGCTGCATTCACTTTACTGTTGAAAGGCGATAAAAGGCAAAGTGGAAGCAGGTACACGCAAAGAGCCAGGAGGGTAATTTCAAAAGCAGGGCAATTGCAAAGCAAAGCCCATATCCATCCAAGGCTCCAAGCTAGTCCTGCTCCTAATTAACTGCGTGCTAAGTTACCATATATGTACCGTACCGGTAACTGTTGTAGGTGCTAATCCACTAGACAAAAAAGGAAGCCAACATTAAAAGGTGGGAAAGAAACCAACACCAACCTAAGCTAGCAAAGCTGAGATGAAGTGCACGTGGTCCTAAGTCCTAACATTGCGATCCCAGGGAGAACAAAAGCTCCAACCCAAAGTTGAAATTTTTGGCAGAAAGCTAGCTATACTAGCCAAGGCAGAAGAAAACCAAAGAAAGAAGATATGCATAAGCTGAAAAGAGTACCCTTTTTCTGCACCTTCGTCTTAATTTGTTTCGCTTTTGCTTTGCTTTCAATCGTGTAAGGAAAACCAGTAATTAACCACATACAGTCAGTTTTCATTTCCTCTATATCATTGAATTGGGTCAACTGGTCTATGGCTCTGTTATTGACCTAGCCATGTATATCATTCAACTTTGTTTAGAACGTACTGTTCTAGCTAGCTGCTCACTTGCACGACCCTCCTCCTCTACTGATTGATCTGATAAAGTAGAAGTAACTCTCTCTCTCTCTCTCTCTCTCTCTCGGGTGAAGTTGTACGTACGTAGTGTATGATAATACAGATGCACATGATCCAGTCGAGGGAGATATATGGAGTGAGTGAAGGAGGGAGTTTGAGTGTGAATTGTTTTAATTAGGTTGAGAGGGACGAGTGCCTGAGAGGAACAAGTCCAACAGTGGCACTGAAAAACATGGTTACCTTTTTATAAGCATTTATAAGGATTACAAATGCTCAGAAAACGACCTTCCATCTTTCTCACTCTCACACACTTGCAGTACTACCCTGCTTTCTCTCTTTCTCTCTATTCAATTCAATTCAATTTGGTTTTATGTGTATGTGTATGTAGGTCAGCAATCGTTGAAAGCTGCTTCCTTTCCGGCTTTCCCTTTCATTTGGCAAAAATGGTCCCAACAAACAATTTAATCAGTTAACTAACGCAACAAAATTCCCCATTAATCCAACAGTCATTCTATAATCTCGTCTTCCTAATTTTCAACTCCAAGTAAGCTGGGCCGGTAATTACCCAGCTAACTATGACATGCATATATATATATATATAGTCTCTGTCAACGACAAACTAAACATAATAGCGGAAGCGATTCGGAAGAGGATTATATGCACCGACAGTGCAAGTGCACTGTCAGTTATTTTAATCTCTAAAAAAATAACAGCCACTCATCTAATCCACTCCTTTATATATTTTAATATCAAAAAAATTACATCCATTCATATTGTAAGTACCCATGCACCATCGGTGCATGGAATACACTCCCGAGCGATTCACGATATTGGACGGATTGAAAATATCAAGACATTTTAACCATGCAATGATTGGGAACGGATTCAGAACACCGATTAAAAGTAGTGAGGGTCTAAAACCAGTGAGATTAGGTCATAGGGCTATAATTAGGGTGGTTGTGCATGTATGGTTAATTTTTGGAATGTATATAAGAAGCAGTAGAGAGCCACATGGCTACTATACATTTCAAATTTCTTGAGCTAGCTACATGATCTCAATCCTATGATTCACTCTATTTTTGGATGGACCCATGAGCATTTACTAGCTACTTTCCTTTGTTTTCGATCATTCTTAGTCTACGTACATAACTAAGCATTAGTTTTCCTCAACGTACGTACGTGAAGCAAATTAACCCTGTAAAAGTCACCCGCTTCCCTTTTTTTTATCTGAATTTTTGAAAAATATTAAATACAAGAGGACCCAATTACAAACACTTTAACGGAGTCCCCCAACCTTGGTCAGAAAATAAAGACCCCCTTCCCCTACTCTGCTACAGCAACAATAATTAACTGACAAAAAGTAGAGGAAAAAAGATAATGAGATCTGCTTAGATAAGCCTTGCTGCATGTGAAAACAAAAACAAAAAAACAAACAAATTGAATGCCCTCAATTAACAGCTAGTGCATGTTGTGGTGGTAATCATCACTGATTCATTGTTCTCCTTCTCCTTCGGTTGTGGCGGAGGACATGTAACTCATGCCGAGGGAGGTCGTCTCGTCGGAGGGTCCCACTCCGACTGCGTTAATAGGATTACTCGCATGGAAGTGTTGCTTGCAAGATGGACAAGTGATTTGCATAATGGCGGAGCTGATTTTCTTGGTGGATTGCTCTTTTAGTAGCTGAGCCTTTTGAAGCTCCGCCTGCGCTTGTTGCCTGATCCTCTTTGCGTTTGCGAACTCCAGCTCGGCCATCTCTATTTGCCGCTTGGCTTCTCGTCTGGCGTCTTCGGCGTAGGCCTTTTCCGCCATGGCCAACTTCAACTCCTCGGAGGCAAAGTCTTTCAACCTCGCCACTTCCCGACTTGCTCTACCACCAAAACCAATGTTTGTGTTCATTTCTCTTGATGAGCTTCGTGGCGAATCATTCTTTTGATCACCACCGCGTGATGAGCCGCCTATGGAAAGCTTCAAATGCGTTGCATAGTTTTCGTCTTCGTTTCGAGGGGAGGTTTGTGTGTCCGACGATGGAAGGAGTTTAAGTTCCAGCATATGCTCTTGTTCTTGTTCTCGTGGCTGTTGGTGGTTAGAAGTGGAAGGATTACCATCATGCCCCTCATGAGAGCTAATAAACACAACAGGTTGGTCATTTGGCTTTGGGATTACTCGTAATCCGGGCAATGGAGGAGCTGCATTGTTGTTATTATTAATGCTGAAATGGCCGTCGCTGGAGGGGCTGGTGCTCGACGCTGTTCGTGATGAGCAGGCCGCCGCCGGCTGAAGTGCCTGCAATTCTGGCCGGACAACATGTCGCACGCTGCAAGTATCTTGGTGCTCAATGAAACTCTCCACTCTGTCGAAACAAACGACAAACAATTAGAATGATAAAACTGGCTATATAGATCATCCTTAAAACTAAACATGGTATAATGTATAGCCATATCTTGGTGTTTTTTAAATACTAATTAATTACGAGCAACAAGACCTCCGCCCATAATCTCAAAGAAAGAACATAGCCTCTTCATGCAGGGTTACCAACAAGCAAATCTATATAAAATGAAAGAGGATCTCACATTCTCAGGTATGGATTATAAATGACTAGGTTTAATTAATTACTCACCTAAATAAAATATTAACTAAAATACTAAATACTGTTATGAAGGTTTTGATAAGGAATTTTGAATTTTAGCCAATCTATGGAAACTGTTCTTGGGAACTGCACAGTAATGCTGCTGCAGAGTCATTGAGCTTCCATTGGGTAGCCCAGATCATATACAGAGCCAAACCATGAGGATGAGGTCACCTTCTGCATACTGCTGCAATTTTCGAGGAAAACCAACCAACAAGCTACTACAGTAGTTTATGGGGGTTTTCAAGATTTGTTCTTATTCGCACACCTGCTTTTTATGGGGGGGGGGTTTAGGGTTTCAATGAAGGACAAGACTATATAGCCATTTCAAGCTAACATATCAAACCTACAATATGGAGTAATGGCGTTTTGTAAATAATTGAAAAATACAAATTAACCTGACCAACACCAACTACATAATAATTATATAATTTTGGCGTTTTGGGAACGAAATTAATAGAATTTAATCTGTAATGAATGAGAAATTAATTTTGAAACCTGGAAAACACACGGCCACAGTCGCAGGAATGTCCTCTGGTGCCACAGGTTTTGAGATGGGCCTTGTAATCGGATTGTACGGCGTAACCTTTGGAGCACTTGTCGCACACCCATTGCTTGTGGTTGCTGTGCTTTCGCCGGAAGTGCTTCTTGATTCCGACGAGATCGCCGAGCGCATGGCAAGGGTCGTGGTGGAGGCAGCTCGGCTCCGGGCACACAAACACCCTCTTCTTCACCTGATCCTGTATTTCCCGCTTCAGCAACTTCCACGGCACCTTGTGCCTTCTTCTGTGCATCTGCAGATTCTGGTCTCTCTGGAACCCCTGGTTACAGATCTCGCACACGTAACGGTCTGACTCCAGTAACGTTTTCGGGGAGAGAGACACCACTTCCGCATCCGGATCTGAAATTTAATCGATTAGTTAGGGATGCATGTGTCTAGCTGATTCATCAAATTGATCAATTAGGTACGTACCTGGGGTGCCGGCCGGTCGGCGTTTTCTTTTGTTTGTGGCTGTCGCTGCTGCTGCTGCTCCATTTTCTAAGGGAGTGAAGGCATGATGATGATCAGAGGAAGAATAAGGAGCAGCAGAGGAGGCACAAGTAGTGTTGGTGTGGTTGTTGTTGGCCAACATAGGGTGGAATGAGTTTGTTGTGAAAGTCCACTATATGAAACTAACCAAGGGATGAGAAGCAAATCAATCCCTACACTTGTACAGCCAGCAGTTGGAATAAGCTAGTGGGTGGGTTTCAGCTTTAGAGAGAGAGAGAGAGAGAGAGAGATTCAGAAGAGGAGGAGGAGGAGAGGAGATAATGGAGAGAGAAAGAAAGAGAGAGAGGTTGGAGGGGGGAAAGCTCTTGCTTTCTGCAATCAACTTTCTTTAAGCTTTAAGAGGCTTTTGAGGAGGGAGAGCTTTATAGCTAGCTAAGCTTTTTCCTTTTCTCTCATGGAGCTTTTTCTTTCTTTGTAGGTTTGTTTTTTCATTGACCACCCTTGAGCAGGTAAGGTTGTGGCCAGTCTTGTTTAGAAAGCTCCTTACTTTTTTTTTTCCTACAGAGAGAGAATTAGACTGATGATGGATATATAGAATGGAGAGAGGGAGAGAGAAAGAGGTGTGTGGGTGTACATGTGTGTTGTGTGTAATAGAAGAAGGAGGGGGAGAAAAAAAAAAAAAAAAAAGAGAGAGAAGGAAAGAGTCGCACACTTGAAACTATAGGGAGGCCCACAGAGAGGCAGAATTAGACAGAAACAAAAGAACATCCTTCCCATAAGAAAACAAACAGTCATTATTCGTCACACTAGTAACTTACTTGTTTGCATGAATAAATGCAATGCAGGCCAGACCACCTCCTCTTGCACGTGACATCATATCCCTCCTCACATGACCTGCTCACCCTCTCTCAAAACCACCAACCGTAAATTTTGAGGGTCAAAACTCTAAACAGTAACGAGAAAAAAAACATTTACGAGGGTTTTAGAAGCCGGAGAGTTCTTGTAGTTAGAGGCGGACTCTGACTGCGCTTGTTCTAAATGTTTTTCATTCTCCTCACTTTATCTTGCCAATTCCGCGTGTGCCACTTGTATGGTATTTTCAAAATGTAAAATTACTCATATATTTTGTCAAAGTATTCAAGCTATTGATGCATATGTTAACAGATTTTTAAACTACTACTTCTAATTAGTTTCGTTGAATTTGGTTACATTTCATTTATAGATTTTTATAATTGGGACCGAATATATCTTCTTACTTTCTGCTTCTACTGATATTGCCAAGAGGTTATCATTTTCTTTTATTTAAATAAAAGTTGCATGCTCTGTCTGTTAAGAACAAAAAATGCTGGAAAAGTTTAAGCTTGGTTAATTTGAACCGGGTGATTCATGATGGCATGGCGAGCTAATCTAGATTGACATGATTCTTCTTAATTCAACTAGTTAGCTTTTGAAAAGGTGAAAGGTGGTGACACGTTTAGTCATTTTCAACGAGGACGGGCTGCAATAATCATTCTCTAACTTCTATTTAGCCATCTTAATTAGTTGGATCAAGACAAATATATTTGCCGCTCTTAAGCATCCACATAAACGCAGACCAAGCTTTGTCCTTTTTTACGTCTTCAAAATTTGTGGTGATTAAAGTGCAAACCCACCACATAAATATCACCAAGACACCAACCCTTGCAAGAAAATTGAGATCATCTCATTATTAATACTTACCCTACACATTTATGAACACCATAAAAAGAAATACAATTTGGTGAATATTTTGAACAATTGTGTTTAGATTCTATGATTTCTATAATTTAGACCATGTATCAATATAAACAAAAACATTCTTTTTAGTTTTTAGGTAATGCAAAACATTCTTTTTGTTGATTACGCTATTTCATGTGACTTCAATATATGTCTCATCTAAAAATAAATTACAATCTAATTTGTTTGAAATAGTACTTTAGTATGTAATGTTGAAATGACGAAAATAATCAACATTACATAGAATAGTGGATACATAATTAGAAAACAAAACTAACATATAAACTAGAGTTACAAAATTCAAACAAATGTACAATAACTATAGTCTGAACCGATCGAACAAATAATAGACCAAAACGCGTTCGTCTCCAATGATTTTAGGTTCTTCAAAACAGTAAAAATAAAAGGCAAAAACATCAAATGATCTTTTGGAACTACTTTTACAGAAAACTTCAGAAAGCGAACATCAAAATAATGTTTTAATTAAGGATGAAATGAATATTAGAGGAAAAGGGGAAGATGCTTATACTTTGTGTCGATGAGTTGGAAAGAGTGGGAGGGTGATGGAAGAAGGATTCCTATCACATGCTAGGATGCAAAAAAATAAAAAATAAAAAAAATAAAAGGCGAAGATACAAAGCAATCATCTCTCCCAAGTGTCGCGGATTCCAAATCTAATCACTTTTTCTTAAAACTAATCCCATTTATATATGTATCCAACGTGGTAACGCCCCCATGCTTTAAAAAACTCTGTTGACTTAAGCCAAAAAGTCCAATTAATTATTTAATTAAGCATAGTTTAGCATTAGTATAAAGCTTGGAAATTTACTTTATAAGATGCATTAATGAATTACACCGGAGTACTTGCAGGAAAAAAGAAAGTTCATTTCTCAGCTAGTGACCAACTCTTTGTCACATTGTGGAATTTAATCCTGGGAAGAAACAAGGTTTGAAGTTTCTTAGATTTGGAACAAATTATCCGCTTGCACTATTGTTATTCAAAAACAAACCGTATGTCTATGTATGAGATTTAAATTTAAGAAAAATATCTTGTCAAAAGGACGGATTACTGAACTAATATGACAAACGAACACTACAGGAGAAAACCCCTTTGGTGACAAACCTATTTTGTCTCCCATTCATACAAATTTGTCACCCATTGGTATGGGTGACAAAATCATTTTGTCTCTAATTTTGTCCCTAATAGTGGGTGACAGATTCTTATTAGTGACAAAAGCTAAATTTTGTCACCCAAAAATAAAGGGGACAAAATATTTTTCGTCTCCTATACGCCTATATTTTGTCACCTAAAACATTTCACAATTGGGCAGAAATTCAATAAATGGCGGGTAATGGCGGGTAATTTGAATAAGATGGCGGGATTGTTGGGAATGGGTGACAAACTGTTCGGAATGGATGACAAACTAAGTTTGTCACCCATACTTTGAATATTTTGAAATTAATTAAATTTTTATTTTCATATTTAATTGATTATATATTATTTGTGACAAAATGTCACCTTGACACCCATTCTTGGCGACATAATATCTAATTATCAATTTCATATAACAAATTTCAGCACTGAATAAAACTTAATAAAAATGTATTTAATTGCATTGAATAAATGAAAGATCGTATAACTGAGAAAGGGAGTTTTGCGTTTCTACACTTCTACATAGACAATAGCTAGCGAAATCAAGTTTTCTAGTTTAATAATATAAAACTAAAGTTCCATCAGAAAACAACATTAAGGTCCTAATAGCTAGTCTGCACCCTCTTCTTCATCCCCATAGATATTCACATCATCATCATCTCCATCATCCCCATCATCATAATCACCATCATCATCATCATCACTGGAATGATGAATAGTATACCCTTCAACAGTAGCAAGTTGCTCTTCTATGTGATTGATATGCCTCAAAAGCTTTTCCACCGTGGCTGTCAGCTCAATCACCTTTTGTTCTGTCACAGAAGCATTTGCAGATTTTTCACTCTCAGAATAACGGACGGGTTCCTTCCGTGGACCATAGCCCAGACCGCGAATGCCTCTACCCTTTGCAACCCCAATGCCATTTGCCAAGATATCCAACTGCATAGAGACGGGAACTTCTATTTCATCAAGTGAGGCAGCCCCAAGGACTTCAGCTAACTTCTCCTTTGTTTGATTCAATTCTGCTAACATTTTCTTCTACATAATTGAAGAAGAAAAAATTAACTAATTAAAAAGTGATAAAAATAAGATTACCAATTGAAAATCTTTATAACAAAAGCTAACCCCAGTTTGTTCAGCTGCTTCGTTGATCCACTGACCGTCATGATGTTGATGCATAGTGCTCCAATTCTCAACAAAAGACACATTTTTACCTTTCTGTTTGTGCCCAAAATAAAAAGTTATATGATCAGTATGCATATAGTACATGTTATAAATATTCAATTATAAGCACTAGACCTCAAACCTGCAGATTTATGCCAATAAAGACCATAAACACATGAGCAGATTAATAATTAAACAGACTGCAAGAGCAAGGGCACATGCAGATTTCAGGCTCAAGTAAGATTACGACCAAGCAGAAAACCACTCAGACAGTGAGAATATATAACTCATTAGTGATTCGTAAAAGTAAATCACAATAAAACCTAACATGACTGAAGCGTACTAACAATTAATTTTCCAACCAAAACATCAAAATAAGGACCAAGGACATGCCCCTTCTTTTTGCTGATAGTTCATGTTACAATATATTTTCAATAGGCAGTAGTAACCTCCTTAACTCTAACCATTTGGTTCAGTTGAAGTGCACCTCGCTGG
Source organism: Rosa rugosa (assembly GCF_958449725.1). Lineage (NCBI taxonomy): Eukaryota > Viridiplantae > Streptophyta > Magnoliopsida > Rosales > Rosaceae > Rosa > Rosa rugosa. The sequence continues at coordinate 1,413,472 of NC_084824.1, forward strand.
ATGCAATATCTAAAACTAGCCTTTCATAATTCTAGAGAAGTGACAACTTCAATGTTCAGGTTGGACCCTTAAGCTGTCTCATTTGAAACATATAGAAGAATCAATGACTGAAACCTATAGAAAAAGCAATACTAATTATTTGATCAAACAAGATATAATACTTATGAACACATAGCAGGTTCACAGCGCATTTTAAAACTCATAATTTTGCTTCTCAATATACGAGCAGTGATAAATGTACGGAGATACCCCATTTATTTAACACACTAAACTATAAGAATCGAGTTTGACATGAGGTGAAAGAAAAGTCAAATAAACAAAGAACATGGGAAGAAATTACTTAATTACCAATAAATTTGAAAGAAAAACTGCACAATCTGCAATCAATCAGTTCAGAATTCAGAGTTACCTACATGTATGTGTTTATCCTAGTTTCTGTTATTCTCAAAGAATAAATCAACATCCACACATGAAGTTAAACCAAGAGCTTAACCATCAACAAGCAAGTCACCACCAAGTCTAGTTACCAACAGATTTATTCTAATAAAGACTATAAATAATTCATTACCTTAAGTGCAGCTTCCATATGTTTTTGGTAAGGCCGTGAACCTCCACAATGATTATACTCTTTCTGATTTCGATTTGCAGCATTAACTTGACTTCGTTTCTGCAATAACAGGACATTAATGTACAGTTAATATAATAAAAGAACTTTAAACAATATCAATAAAGATGAATTCATATACCACATAGGTTTCATCTATGAACAGCTCGTCACAAAGCCACTCCCATTCATCTATTGATCTTTCACCAAAGAGCTTTTCTCCGGGTGGGTGTGCTCGAGCATATTCTAAATCATGAGCATACTTTTTAAAATGTCCATGCAACTTGGATCTCCAAGATCCAAATGCCTTGGCCATCTTCTTCTCCACAAATAGCCTCAGCTCCGGGTCGGTCCAATCAAACTCGAAATTAGTCTACAATAAAGTGAAAAAGAAGTTACTATATTAGACAAGAACTAAACAAAAAAGATATATTATATAACTCACTGTCAGAGCCTCTTTGATGTCATTCTTGGCATCCTTGGGTACTTTTCTCCACCATTTGAATTTGAGTGGAGCTAATTTGCGTGTGAATGACCCAATCTCATTAACAAACATAGCATTGGCTTGAATGGTCTCAGGGAGCTTTTGATCCTTGTCCATCTTGATTGGAATTCTCTTTTTGGTCGCACTAACAATAGCATGAGCTTTCAACCCTACTGTAATGCCACGGGTCTTCTTTACAGGTTCTGGATCTAAAGGAGGGTTAGAATTCTCATTTGGAATACACTCCTCATTGTCCATTGGGATTTGAACTCTCTTTAGTTTTGGATTGATCACACTAGGAGTTCCTAACTTATTCTTTGTAATGCCACGCGCCTTCTTCACAGGTTCATGACAGTTCTCATTTGGACTGGATTGCTCATCATCCATCGGAATTTGATTTATCTTCTTTGTGGCATTGGTTGCAGCATGAGTTCCCAACCGTAGAATATTGCCATAAGTTTTCTTCATATGTCGTCGAGATGAAACAGGCACAGAATGGCCAACTCCACCTATGATAAACAAGGAAGCTAGTTTTTTAAAAACGAAATGATCATGCACCTTCCAAGGGTTACAATATGAGATAAAAATAACTTTATTTAAAGCCAAAATCTATAATTGGTGGAGCTGGAAATTAGCACATTATTCACCTGCAAAATTGGTAATAGATTATTGTATGTCTCTAAAACATAACTACTATTGTTTCTGGATTCTTCTCAACAAGGCAATGAACTATCTATTATAATATAAAGATAGCAAGTACGGTCGAACTGAAATACTATCTATTATGTATCCTAAATATAGAGTCTTTCCAACTCTGAAAGATGCAAACTTCTCAATCCAACTATACTCTGTCCTTGAGAGATAACTACATAAACCTACAAGTTGTTTAGGCAACTACACAACCAGTTCCAGAAATTATCATTTAGGAAAAACAACTTTTATTATCATGCACATGAAACCTTGGTATTTCTGCTAGGTGCTAAAACAAATACATCTACTTATATGTTCAGACCGTACTGGTCAATTCTTTGGTTAAAAGCCATGCAAAATTCATCTGTTTTTGTTCATTCAAAATCTGAAATATGTAGCTGTCAAAAATAGAAGAAAAAAAACAGTAATTAAGGTTTCCAACCAAAAAAAGAAAGTTACTTTATCTGATCAGGATGCTGATTGCTTAATCACACAATAACCAGCATATGATAAAGGTTGAGTGTCGAACTGAGATTTTAACACAAGCCTTTATCCACCAAATGTTCCACCCTTATTAAATTTCAGATATCCTGAAGTTAACACTTACCTGCAGACCGGCTCTCCCTAGTTCGAGTGAGCAATGACTGTTGTATGGTTGGTTGAGGTTGAGGGCATGATAGAGGACGCGTTGGTGGCTGGTACGCACGCTTATTGTTTTCCTTGGTCTTGTTCAGAGTTGCTTTAAACATCCTGAGCATAAGCATTTAAGAAGAGAACATGTGAAATATTAACACACACACTGACAGAGTATCATAAGAATTTAAATAAAAGCATTCTTACACACATGGATCTTTTCATAACCCAGACCCAATTTTTTTAACATCTTATTCGCTTCATAGAATGACATAGGAATGTTATTAGGTTTAGGACAAAGCTGATTCAAAGTCTCCAACATTGTATCAAAGGACTTATTTGTCCAATGATTAAGCACCTTGCAGTGCATGAGTTTGACCATAGCTGTCAAAACACTACTATCACAACCAGGAAAAAATTCGCGTTGGGCTTCAGCAAGCAATTCGTCATACTTATCAGCTTGTAGCCTATGTACATTGGCTCCCTGATTCCCCATAGCATCTGCCATCTCACCCAATGCATCATCTGCTAATTCTACATCCTCATTCATGTCAACATCTTTAGCCCCTTGAACAATTGGGAAGGCATCATTCAAAATATTCTGAATGACAGCATTAGGTTCAAGATCATCTTGAACAATTGGAGGAGGTGGAGCATCTAATTTCTCACCATGTTTATGCCATATCTCATATGTCTCTAACATACCATCTTTGGCTAAATGCATCCGGATAACAGGTATGATTTGGTCTTTTTTATTTTGACACTTAACACACGGACATACTGTCTTGTTTTGTTCATTCACGTGTTGTGTAGCAACTTCAATGAATGATTCAATACCATCTATGTATTCCTGACGGTGTCTAATATGTCTATTACGAATCCAATTTCTATCCATCTGTATCCTGTTAAGCAACGACTAGACAACCTTAAGATAAGCACTAGACAACCAAATGAAATCACTTCCAACTTAAAATAGCTAGCAAAGAATTATAACAGTGGTGTGTGCTTGCTTCTTGATCCATGTAGCAAAATAATTCTTATTCAACTAACAAAGATGCAATTTAATGAGACTTTGTATATCCACAATCATATCATGTTTTGCTTATTATATATACATGTCTATTACATACACTACTAGTCTTAAAACCATGCATCAACAAGAGAAAAGAAAAGGGAAGAAATAATAGACTCTATGTGGAACTTTAGAGCATACCTGGACACTTTTTCAGTACTACTTAAGCAATTCTGGTTGAAGTGTGGCGATGAACACAACCTGGAAACAAATGAAGACAAAAGCAAAATAACATTCAGCTTGTTGTTAAATGAAAAAGACCAAAACCTGAAAATGAAGTGTTATTGACTCATCTGCTGCTGTGTGACAAAAGGGAAAAAAAAAAAAGACAAAAGAAAAAGGAAAAAGAAGAAGAAGATGGAGCGAGTATTAACCAATATATTATGTTACAAAAAATATATATATATATATACACACACACATATACATCTATATACTATATGTGGAGCTTTAGAGTATAACTAGACACCTTTTTTATGATACTAGAGCAATTTCCAAGTAGAAGTTTAGAGATCAACAAAACCTGAAATTAAAATAGTCAAACATCTAGTTTAAAGGTTATCCAAGTGAACCTGGAAACATCATTATAATGCTACCGACCTTTCAAAATAAGATTGAAGAAAAAGTATAAAAAGAATATACTATATGTGGAGGTTTAGAGTATAACTGGACACCTTTTTAATGATACTAGAGCAATTTCTGGGTTGAAGTCTGGAGATCAACAAAACCTGAAATTAAAATAGTCAAACATCCAGTTTAAAGGTTATCCAAATGAACCTGGAAACATTGTTATAATGCTACAGACCCTACCAAAATAAAATTGAAGAAGAAGTTAGAAGTCATCTGAGAAGCTAGAAAAAGAAAAAGTTGCAGATGTAGTAGAATAGACAACAACAAAAAGGGTTAAAGCCTTGTTTGTTAGCTGTGGAAGAGATTAAAAGTGTTTTGGTTCAAGTATAGCTTATATATAGACATGTACAGATCACATTATTCTCTTCCCATCAAAATGTATCGATGTACCTATGTAAATACATCATGAACTTATACATGTATAAGTAGGTATGAGTATCTGGTATAATTTTTTTGCAAAGAATTATAACAGTGACGTGTGTGTGCTTGCCTCTTGATCCATATTACCAAAATAATCCTTATTCAACCAACAAATATGCAATTTAACAAACACTTTATACATCCAAAATCATATAATGTCTTTCCTTATTTTTCTATTATATACATGTCCATTACCATCGTGTTTCAAGAGTGGTCTTAGCTCACATAAACCATAGAAAAATAAAAAATGAGAGAGGAAGATATTAATAGACTACGTGGAACTTTAGAGCATACCTCGACACCTTTTGTGTAATACTAAAGCAACTTTGGATTGAAGTGAGCTCAACAAAACCTAAAAACAAATCAAGACAAAAGCTAAATAAAATTTCAGCTTATCAAGGCCAAAAGATATGGTCTGTAGAAAATTAGTAAAGATATAAGTGAGCTGTGATTAAAGGTTGTTAACGCTTTCTCACACAACAAAAATATATCAGATGCCAAAAGAAATGTGAACATAGTATGTTCACTTGGGGCTAAGCAACAGCAAATCAATCATACACTTAAAATAAGTTAGAGGTATAAAAGAACGAACTTTGAACAATAAGATCAAAACACAACAACCCAAACAAAAAAAAAATGATTAAGAAAACATTCCTATGTGGTGAACATACTATAGAATTCATATATTCAAAATGGAGTTTAAGAAAACATTCCTATTATGTGGTGAACATACTATAGAATTCATATATAAGTATCACAATGGAGTTTCAAAAAAGGGCAACAGCTTTGAAAAGCATATGATTATCCACATTATGGATCAAATTCCATAAGAGAAAAGAATTCTATCAAAAACATTAGGCATACAAAATATCCATACTCAACTGCTATAAGCACCCTACCCATCGCTGTTACCACATTCAGTTCTCAACTGGTAGTGTTAAAATCCCAAGCCCCCTACCCCCAAATATATTAAAGTTAAATGTGCTCTCCCTTCAGAAGGACATCGTACTGCTATATTCAAACAACAAAGAAAACAATATGCTACTTGTTTCGCGATGATCATGAACTAATAACCATATCAAACATACAAAAATATTTGATCCATTTAATCAAATCTCATCAAAATTGACAAAAATTGATTCTTCAAAGTTAGCCAAACAGTAGATAAAGCATAAGCTTAATTAGTCCCAGATACAAAAACAAACCGTTTAAATTTGTAATAAGTCCAATTTCTCTATTGGTTATGAATTAAGATTAACTGTCAAATAGAATTCAAAGACAGCAAATTGATTTCTAAATCAGTAATAAAACATGGATCTGTTGGACCTCCAAATGTTTTTTTATTTTATTTTTAAAGAAGCGGTGTAAGGACTAACTCCAATAATCACCAAATTCATACGCTGCAGGTCTTTCTCTATTTCAATTCTTCTATATAAATCAGTTGCCAAAGATTAGCATAACTCAGAAAATCAAATCAAGAATGAGTATCAGTATACACTTCTTAAGCACATGGTCGCGGTTGTGAAGATCTATACATTGCAGCACAGAATTTAGACAGACAAACATAGATGGAGTCATCAAGTTACAGATTCATTTGTAGTCAATGTATTTTAATGGAAACTGAACAAAACAAAGGTGCAGTAAGCTTCAAAGCTTCTATGAATTGGGTGAGAAAACAAAAACAAAAACCCAATTAATATAAAACCAAAATCGGAGAGATGATATCATAAAAAATTAACAACACTAAAATTGAAAAGTCAACAGAAATCAAGAATTCATATCTCAAACAATTTTTTTTTTTTTTAAGATGAGAGAAGATAGGCATTCCATATCATAAACAATGCAACACATTATGAGAACACAGAAATATCTTCCTTTTGCTGGAAAAAAACAAAAAACATAGTTTTCATAGATCTGCAAGCTCCCTTTGAGAAGGGATCCTGCAGCTTTAAATCTTCTTCACTTCTTATCACTATTACAAACCCCCGCAAACTAAAATACCATTTGAATAAAGGTTCATTGCACAGATATACGGTTGATAAACCTCCCTGTTAGCAACAGATGAAACAAAAAACACAGGTCTTGCCATCAGAGACAGCTACTGCTAAAGCATCATGTTTAATTCTTAATTATCCATTGTTTTCTTACCAGTATAAGAACCCATCGTCTCAACAATGGATAATTGAGAACCAATGGATAAGAAAACACAATTACAATTGAAAATTGAGAATACCCATTGAAACAAATCAAATTATAAAAAGAAAAGAAGAGAAAAATTAAAACTTTACCTGATCGATTGAAAACCCAAGATGAAGGAGTTTGGTGCTCGTAATTTAGGATGATTTTGAGACTGGGCTGCTGGGGTAGAGAAGTGAAAAGAAGAGATTAGAGAGATGATGATGTAGTAGTTTGAGGTTTGAGGAGATGAAGTAGTTATCGATCGAAGGTGGAGTTCATGTTGCTGGCAGTTTGAGGTTTGAGGTTGTGTAGGGAAACTATGAATTTCACGGTGGATAGGATGAAAGAAAGAAAAAAAAAAGGTATTTATACCTCATCCTCTTTTTCTTAATACTACGCCGTTTTGGAAATTTTAAGCCTTAGTGTTTTTTCCTCTCAATTAAAATTTTGATTTCCCGCTGGCGGAATGAAGGCCAACTGCCTAAATTATAAAAAGAATAGGAGGCAAAATTATATTTTGTCTCTAATAAAAAGTTGAGACAAAAAGATTTTGTCTCCTCTGTCTATTATTTTGTCACGCAAACATTAATGCAAATTTAATTTAAGATGACAATTTATAGGTGACAAACTAAAAAATTGTGCCACCCATAATAGTTATTAGTGACGCAAATGACTTGTGTCACCTATACTTTTGTCTCTAAAGGGGTTTTCCCTTGTAGTGGAATATAGTCTAACTTAGTATCTTTCCTGAATTAATAAAAATAAATTACTTAAACACCCACTGAGATTAACAGAAAATGACAAAGGGCATCCAAATTACCTGTGTAATTTTGAATATAATTCCAAGACACGTATGCAGTACATTGTAGAGTATTCCTTGGATGAGAAAAATCTGGAATGAATTATTTAGAAGTATGCAGGTTTATATGGTATGATTGAGTACGTTCAATAATTTGATGATGGAAGGAATTGGGCATGGGGGGTGGGTAGGGGCAGGGCAAATGAGCTCTCTGTGATTACACTGATATCTGAGAGGTCTTAATTTGTCTTGTTTAGTCTTGTTGGTATCCAAAGAAGTGAAGCCAAATTTGGCATCTATTCCTTTTTTTACTGTTACACTGAAAACCAGAAAGAGGAAAAAAGTATAAAGAAATTGGTGTTTTGAAATATATTGTTCAAGTTAGAATCCTGCTAAGCTATCATGGCCCCATCTGTATCCATCATTTCATTCCCTAATTAGTCTCCCAGTGCATAGAGAAGAACAGAGAGATTTGTCTGTTTTCTCTAACCCTCTCCTTCATGGAACTTTCATCTTTTTTTGTTTTCCTTCTTTTTCTTCATTAATTTTCTGAAATAATACAGATGGAACTGCAATGAGTGTGGGAGAGACAGAGAGTGACTTATTGTATTGTTTAGTGGGTAATGTCAGGGGACTGGAAAAGTTACCTGTGTAATAAGCAAAAGGGAAAAAGTTCGAAGAGCATTCAAATTTTGGATCGATGGATCGATATTTTGGTAATTCTATTTTTAAAACTATCGCTTTGATATATTAACTTCGTATTCCGTCATTGTTACTTGCCGTCTATTTTTCTGTTGAAGTAGATGACATTTTTGTATGTTATTACCACGGAGAGAGTGAAATAGTTAACTCAAACCCCAAGAAAATACGTGCAGATGATAAAGAAAACCAAGTAAAGACAGAAAATGACCACGGACTGGATGTGGTAGTGTTGGAAGTTTAACCCGACGTACGCAGAGACAAATATACCTCATACCTTAATATAAGCAGGGACTGAACCAGTTTTAAGTTGTTTCTAAGCAGTGCCACAGTCATAAAACTATTGTCTACGCCAAGTTGCCAACCAATACAGTCCTCTCCATCTAACCAATCAACAATTAATGCATGCATAGTATGCAATATTCTGCATCAATTCTTTCTGTGATTATCTAGAGACCAATAATATCAAGCCAACTTCACTAGTGACGGGCTAATATTCTATTTTAGACCCTACAAATTATTCTTTCAAATAGTAAAGATTTTAATTTATCCGTCTCCAATTATTCGACGTGTAGTTACAACTATCTGTCTCTTATCGACTTGTTTGTTGTGGTTTTCACGCCACCTACTTGTATCTGAGTCAAGATCTTAAAGAAAACCAAACATTTAAAATTTTAAATATCTAAATCGAGTGATGTAATAACCATTCTAGTCCTTTTCGGCATTTTTGATCTAAATAGAGATCATCTTACAGTGAATCTATCTTTTATCGGATATAATTATTTCATGTTTTGTCAAAACATTAATTGTTGGATCTTTCAAAATGAGGTAAATAATGAGTACACAGATGATACATGAAGAGGACTCATAAAATTTGGTCACCATATTCAAATGGCATGTATTTCATCATTATTATGCATGTGGAACTCACTAGAAGAGGCCCAAAAAGTTGTATAAATCTCTTCCAAAGTTGTATAAATCTATATAAATCAGTCTCTAATTGTTTTTTTTTTTAGTTGAAAAAGATAATTAACGTTGATGTGTTCATACTACAAGGTTTGGCATATAGGGCATCAATGCCATCTCAGATTAACATTTCAAAAGCTAAAGTTTGGTAGTGTAGAGCTTTTCACCTTTTTTCTGTCGAGTGTAGGTGTAGAAGTCAATATAAAGTTGTTGCCGTTTGAAATTGATCCTTACATTTGAAGGGATATGAAACTTTCTACTTTTAGGCGTGCAATCAACAAACATAAATTTGGTGCCGATCATCTTCAAACTATTAAACTACGTTACTCGATCGTTCCGACCTTAAGCTACCTGGTTAGCCCATCCATATATTAATCATAAATTTGATCACAAAATCATGTTTTCACATTTTCTTCCTTTCTTTTCTTTGTCGACAGAGGAAAGAGATTTGATATATAAAGGTTTCCAATGATGTTAAAAGCTTAATCAATCGGTTTAGTGTCTGCATCTAAGGCCTATTACTTTTTGAAATGAAAATAATAGCTCAAGCATGACTAGATACCATGTTGCTAATGAACATATTACAATACTACTAAGACGATCTCTATTCTTCATTCAATACTACCAGAGAACTTCTCAAATTAATAGAACACATAAATCATCATGCGACCACAAAGTGTAAGAAACTATGGAGAAGGTAAAAGTACGATCTCTCTCTCGCATCGATTGCAGATAAATATATGAGGAACTTGTTCATTGTTTGGAATTCTAACACACACAGTATGCTGCCACACTTCACATATGTCGCAGCACACCATTCTTTCCCCGTCGTCATCTTTGGCACCACATGGACAGTCCACAATGCAGTTAACCGACCCGCATTCTAATATGGGTCCTTCATGCTCTCTAACAAGTCCAAGTCCACCACCTCTCATATCTTTGTTGCTTCCTTTAAGCACAATCTTTCCACCCACCTCAACCAGCCCAAAAACCATATCTGTTCCCTTTGCATCGATACTCAAATTCGCAATCGTTTCCACGACGAAGCTTTTCAATCCCCAGTAGATCTCTTTGAAGTTCCTCTCCACTTCGAGCTTAAGATCATTGGTGGTAGCATTGTTTTTCAGTGTCACACACTCGTATGGCGGCAATAATAATTCGTTGTTGTTAATCATCTTGTTATAATCAAGCACTTGTGTACTGTTTCTTAGCATTACGGTACAATAGAGATTTGATTTTCCTTCAGGTCCTAATTCGAGTTTCACATGCGGTAACTCGCCGCAGTAATCTTTGACAAGGTACTTGGAATCAAGAATGATCCTAACAGCCATCGGAATTGCTGAAAGGATCCCTGTAGTAGTACCGGTGCTTAGCTTTTGGTCTTTGAGGATGTACTTGTACAAGTAGAACATGTCCTTCATTAGCTGGAACCTCGAAATCTTGTACCATCCCTTCACTTTGGAGTTGGTCATGACATTGCCATCTTGGTTAGGGGACACATTAGAAAGGTCTTCTAAGCAATACTCGAGAACTTTGGTCACCGGATTCAAGCTGCGACGAACCAAGTAATTCCCGACAATTTGGTTGCCCAACGACTTCAACACGAAGTCTAGCAAGCCCGTGTCCCCTATATACGAGCGAGCAGCATCCCTTACTTCCTGCCTAGAGACCCATCTGAAATGAGCCCTCTTTAAGGCTTCCACAATCACCCGAGACGCCATTTCAACTCTTTTAGGAGACCATCTGCAAGATGTCTCCACCAGCATTCCCGGGTTATAGGAATCAATGCACGAGTTTTGATCGTCAGTGGGTAACCGGGACTTGAGCTCTAGCATGAAATGGAATAGGTCACCGAGAGTCGCCAATGAATGATCCGACAATGCGTGATACCTTGAGAAGATGAGGGAAATATCGTGGCCTAATTGATTGCAAGTAATGTCAGCAAGATGGTGGATGAGTAAGCACAAGGGCATGCCTTGTAATGCTTCAATGGCGCTTTGGTACATTTGTTGAGTGACACAAAATGTTCCACGGCCAAATTTGTAACCCCAACGACCAAACCAGGGCTCACTGTATGCTACTCCATGGATGAGCCTCAACTCCATGCCTTTCTTATGTGAAACGTCGTTTAAACTCACTTTCCTACCAAAACATAGTAGCCCACAATTTCACATGGATCATTAGTCTTTCGTAACTTACTTAATCAGTTAAGACATTCCAAAACAAAGGAAAATATCATGGTCTAAAGATCTAGTTTATTGTTTAGATATAAAAGTACATTTACATATATACACCAATTAAGCCTTTGCAATTCAACCTTTTGGTTTGATGCTGACAATATACATTCACTTTTCTAAGTAATAAGGATGGCCCTTTAAAAAAAAAAAAGTAATAAGGATGGCATTTGTAATTGGCGGACTCGTATATAATAAAGATGTAAATTGTTAAATGATCATTGGCTTCAATTTTTTTCCCCTATACATTCTACAACCTTATATGAAGCTCATCCACACGCACATGAGACATTACAGAAATCTGCTAGCTATAGTCTAATCAAAACATGTATGAAATAACAAATTAATATATTACTTGGCAAAACACACTAACACATGCATATATGCACCAGTAATTATCTAGTTAATTACCATCTTTCTTCTGTCAATATATTAATCAGGTTTTCAAAATTCGAAGGTTAGTTGTTTGGCTAATCTATTCTTACCTTGCTCGTAATCCCGTGCACAATCGATCCCAAAACTCAAGTATCTGATGTCCAGGCAAGTCCGAACCCGTTTCCGCCCCATTGACACAAAGCAAATGCCCGAACCCGTTAGAGTGAAATACACCATGCATGATATGCCCCTCTAATTCCAGTAAATTCAACGACGATGACTTACCCGCCGGAATATCATCGTAGTTGTTATTGCCTCCGGCAACTTTGCAGTTGTTCAAACAAGCCACCGCCACCAACGTGTCGGTCGAAGGCAACACAAAGTGATACTTCTTATTGCAAACCATATGCTGCCCCCAGCCTGAGCTATATATAACATAAAATCATGATCAAGTTCAACACGAACAGTTAAAGCAATGTATCAATAAGAGAATTGCTAGAACTAGTTAAATAGAACTTTACCGACGTATTGGCACTGCTTGCAATGACGGTTCAGTGAGGCCTCAATAGGTTCTTCGACGACGAAGAGAACGAGATGCACAAGAGCATTACGATGAAGCTGGAGATGGAACGACCAGCTCTTTATTCCAGTAGCACTATTGCATAGGGTACTCTCCAGATGCCCATATTCGAGAAGCGCTTTCACGTTTTCCCTAAGCGACGAGGCAACGAACCCGACTGGATAACCGTTTTCTCCAAAAGTCTTGAACCTGAAAACCCTCTCGCCTCTCTTCCTCTTCTTGCTCCCACTCAGGTCCAGATTATGTGACGACATCGAAACCGAGCAAGAATGGAGAGAAAGGAAGGTAGTTTGGGCTGTTATATATACAAGAAGAAGAAGCTAGAAGATCAGCATGTATGCATGTTTAATAATTTACTAAGACAAAATGCATGTCTAAACGAGGCTTAGATATAGTCCCTGATCGCCACGCGAATTGTGCCTGTAAATAAAATTGGGGAGCACCCGAAAGAGACTCTTCATCAGCATATAGTTCACAAGCTCAGTGCTGTGTTTCAAAAATAGGGTGGATCAATATAGGGTCGCAATTCTATCGCGGCAACAGATGGAATAAAAGGAGGTTTGGAGCAGTAAATTAAAGCAGGTAGCATGGGCATGCATTCGATAAGGCAAGTGTTTCACCATTGGTGAATGACTTGTGCTCCGCCAATTTCTTTGGTCAGCTTCTAGGATTGATATGTTTGCTCATTTTATCTTAATAGCTTAATTAGGGACCAAGGTGGACGACGCAAAATTTGCTTGGCCAACTACCCCTTACGACATACAGACAATTCTTCTTAATTTATCGGAAGCATTTTCCCATGCTTCAGAGAACTTGTCTGCTTTTCTTAATTGGAGTAGCCAATATTATTATTATTCAAAAACAGAATTACAACCTTTTTCAATGCATGAGATAACTTGGCTTTCTTATTTTCTTTCTTGTGGTGAAAATTTGCTTCATTCCAATAGCTTGAATGGGCAACATTACCACAAGTAGATTGCTTGCTCAAAAAGTTTCGAACATTATCAAAATCAGCAGAGAATAAATAGAGACCAAAAATTAAACATGTCTCTTTTTATTTATTTACTTATAGTTTACATGATCATAATCAGTCACCTTGATCAAGCGGTTAGAAACAACCCTGAGTAATCAATCAATTATTAAACTCAAGCATTGAGCCCTAGCCCGACCCAATGATAGAACAAATAGGCCCAACCATGTTTGAACCAAGCCTGCTCGGGACTTGGGGCTAAGTTTACTGCGGCTTCTAATTGAGGTTCGACTGGGGTGGCTAGGCCCAAACATGTGTCGAGTTTTTCCTGCGTCATTTTGTGATTAAACAGATGACCAATTCTTCTAGATTAGTGGTTTGACCTTGAAAGTCATATTAAAGTCCAAGCCTTTATCAAAGGTGCAGTTCTAAATATTATCCCATGCTTTTGAAGCCTCTACCTTTGAAATGAATGGGTAGTTTTGAGACTTTAACATGATGTGGTGATTGCGCCTTGAGTTTGTAATAAAATTGTCTATAGTGTACTTGATGACAGTGTTATAGTGGTGATATCGTGTGCTTTATACGGAGTCCAAACTTCACAACTCACCTCAATTCTTCTTAGTGATGCTCTGAAAGTTAATTAGTTAGGTATGTTCCTCTAAACCATTATTTTTTAGGTTTATAGTATTTTTTGAGACCACAAT